>NW_027175266.1:220000-520000 GCF_028021215.1 Eschrichtius robustus
AAATAATATTCCTTGACGTGCTAAGGGGTATCTAGGGAGTGGGATAGGTTTAATAACTACCCTAACCCTAACGCGTACCCTAACCCTAACCCCTACCCTAACCCTAACACGAACCCTAATCCTAACCCGTACCCTAAACCGAGCCCTAACCTTCAAACTAACCCTAACCCTAACCCTAAACCATACGCTAAGCCGTACAAGAACCCGTACCCGAACCCGTACCCTAAGCCGTACCCTAACCCTAACCCTAACCCTAAGCTACCCTTGACTGCTTCTGCCTCCAATAGATTTCTTAAGGACTAGTGTTTTAAGGAACAGGTTAAAAAGAGAATCCTAATGTGATTTATTGATAATGGGTGTGTTCCTTATCTTCTCCTAGTGTCTAAACTCTTCTCCATGGCTGGACCCCCAAATAATATTCCTTGACGTGCTAAGGGGTATCTAGAGAGTGGGATAGGTTTAATAACTACCCTAACCCTAACGCATACCCTAACCCTAACCCCTACCCTAACCCTAACACGTACCCTAATCCTAACCCGTAGCCTAAACCGAGCCCTAACCTTCAAACTAACCCTAACCCTAACCCATACCCTACGCCGTACACGAACCCGTACCCGAAACCATACCCTAAGCCGTACCCTAACCCTAACCCTAACCCTAAACCTAACCCTAACCCTAAGCTACCCTTGACTGCTTCTGCCTTCAATAGATTTCCTAAGCACTAGTGTTTTAAGGAACAGGTTAAAAAGAGAATCCTAATGTGATTTCTTGATAATGGGTGTGTTCCTTATCTTCTCCTAGTGTCTAAACTCTTCTCCATGGCTGGACACCCAAATAATATTCCTTGACGTGCTAAGGGGTATCTAGAGAGTGGGATAGGTTTAATAACTACCCTAAACCTAACGCGTACCCTAACCCTAACACGTACCCTAATTCTAACCCGTACCCTAAACCGAGCCCTAACCCTCAAACTAACCCTAACCCTAACCCTAACCCATACCCTACGCCGTACCCGAACCCGTACCCTAAGCCGTACCCTAAAGCTAACCCTAACCCTAACCCTAACCCTAACCCTAAGCTACCCTTGACTGCTTCTGCCTCCAATAGATTTCCTAAGCACTAGTGTTTTAAGGAACAGGTTAAAAAGAGAATCCTAATGTGATTTCTTGATAATGGGTGTGTTCCTTATCTTCTCCTAGTGTCTAAACTCTTCTCCATGGCTGGACCCCCAAATAATATTCCTTGACGTGCTAAGGGTTATCTAGAGAGTGGAATAGGTTTAATAACTACCCTAACCCTAACGCGTACCCTAACCCTAACCTCTACCCTAACCCTAAGACGTACCCTAATCCTAACCCGTAACCTAAACCGAGCCCTAACCCTCAAACTAACCCTAACCCTAAACCTAACCCATACCCTTCGCCGTACCCGAACCCGTAACCGAACCCGTACCCGAACCCGTACCCTAAGCCGTACCCTAACCCTAACCCTAACCCTAAGCTACCCTTGACTGCTTCTGCCTCCAATAGATTTCCTAAGCACTAGTGTTTTAAGGAACAGGTTAAAAAGAGAATCCTAATGTGATTTCAGGATAATGGGTGTGTTCCTTATCTTCTCCTAGTGTCTAAACTCTTCTCCATGGCTGGACCCCCAAATAATATTCCTTGACGTGCTAAGGGGTATCTAGAGAGTGGGATAGGTTTAATAACTACCCTAACCCTAACGCGTACCCTAACCCTAACCCCTACCCTAACCCTAACACGTACCCTAATCCTAACCCGTACCCTAATCCGAGCCCTAACCCTCAAACTAACCCTAACCCTAACCCTAACCCATACCCTACGCCGTACCCAAACCCGTACCCGAACCCGTACCCTAAGCCGTACCCTAAAGCTAACCCTAACCCTAACCCTAACCCTAACCCTAAGCTACCCTTGACTGCTTCTGCCTCCAATAGATTTCCTAAGCACTAGTGTTTTAAGGAACAGGTTAAAAAGAGAATCCTAATGTGATTTCTTGATAATGGGTGTGTTCCTTATCTTCTCCTAGTGTCTAAACTCTTCTCCATGGCTGGACCCCCAAATAATATTCCTTGACGTGCTAAGGGTTATCTAGAGAGTGGGATAGGTTTAATAACTACCCTAACCCTAACGCGTACCCTAACCCTAACCTCTACCCTAACCCTAACACGTACCCTAATCCTAACCCGTAACCTAAACCGAGCCCTAACCCTCAAACTAACCCTAAACCTAACCCTAACCCATACCCTACGCCATACCCGAACCCGTACCCGAACCCGTACACTAAGCCGTACCTAACCCTAACCATAACCCTAACCCTAAACCTAACCCTAACCCTAACCCTAAGCTACCCTTGACTGCTTCTGCCTCCAATAGATTTCCTAAGCACTTGTGTATTAAGGAACAGGTTAAAAAGAGAATCCTAATGTGATTTCAGGATAATGGGTGTGTTCCTTATCTTCTCCTACTGTCTAAACTCTTCTCCATGGCTGGACCCCCAAATAATATTCCTTGACGTGCTAAGGGGTATCTAGGGAGTGGGATAGGTTTAATAACTACCCTAACCCTAACGCGTACCCTAACCCTAACTCCTACCCTAACCCTAACACGAACCCTAATCCTAACCCGTACCCTAAACCGAGCCCTAACCTTCAAACTAACCCTAACCCTAACCCTAACCCATACGCTACGCCGTACACGAACCCGTACCCGAACCCGTACCCTAAGCCGTACCCTAACCCTAACCCTAACCCTAAGCTACCCTTGACTGCTTCTGCCTCCAATAGATTTCTTAAGCACTAGTGTTTTAAGGAACAGGTTAAAAAGAGAATCCTAATGTGATTTATTGATAATGGGTGTGTTCCTTATCTTCTCCTAGTGTCTAAACTCTTCTCCATTGCTGGACCCCCAAATAATATTCCTTGACGTGCTAAGGGGTATCTAGAGAGTGGGATATGTTTAATAACTACCCTAACGCTAACGCGTACCCTAACCCTAACCCCTACCCTAACCCTAACACGTACCCTAATCCTAACACGTAACCTAAACCGAGCCCTAACCCTCAAACTAACCCTAACCCTAAACCTAACCCATACCCTACGCCGTACCCGAACCCGTACCCGAACCCGTACCCGAACCCGTACCCTAAGCCGTACCCTAACCCTAACCCTAACCCTAAGCTACCCTTGACTGCTTCTGCCTCCAATAGATTTCCTAAGCACTAGTGTTTTAAGGAACAGGTTAAAAAGAGAATCCTAATGTGATTTCTTTATAATGGGTGTGTTCCTTATCTTCTCCTAGTGTCTAAACTCTTCTCCATGGCTGGACCCCCAAATAATATTCCTTGACGTGCTAAGGGGTATCTAGAGTGTGGGATAGGTTTAATAACTACCCTAACCCTAACGCGTACCCTAACCCTAACACCTACCCTAACCCTAACACGTACCCTAATCCTAACCCGTAACCTAAACCGAGCCCTAACCCTCAAACTAACCCTAACCCTAAACCTAACCCATACCCTACGCCGTACCCGAACCCGTACCCGAACCCGTACCCGAACCCGTACCCTAAGCCGTACCCTAACCCTAACCCTAACCCTAAGCTCCCCTTGACTGCTTCTGCCTCCAATAGATTTCCTAAGCACTAGTGTTTTAAGGAACAGGTTAAAAAGAGAATCCTAATGTGATTTCAGGATAATGGGTGTGTTCCTTATCTTCTCCTAGTGTCTAAACTCTTCTCCATGGCTGGACCCCCAAATAATATTCCTTAACGTGCTAAGGGGTATCTAGAGAGTTCGATAGGTTTAATAACTACCCTAACCCTAACGCGTACCCTAACCCTAACCCCTACCCTAACCCTAACACGTACCCTAATCCTAACCCGTAACATAAACCGAGCCCTAACCCTCAAACTAACCCTAACCCTAAACCTAACCCATACCCTACGCCGTACCCGAACCCGTAACCGAACCCGTACCCGAACCCGTACCCTAAGCCGTACCCTAACCCTAACCCTAACCCTAAGCTACCCTTGACTGCTTCTGCCTCCAATAGATTTCCTAAGCACTAGTGTTTTAAGGAACAGGTTAAAAAGAGAATCCTAATGTGATTTCTTGATAATGGGTGTGTTCCTTATCTTCTCCTAGTGTCTAAACTCTTCTCCATGGCTGGACCCCCAAATAATATTCCTTGACGTGCTAAGGGGTATCTAGAGAGTGGGATAGGTTTAATAACTACCCTAACCCTAACGCGTACCCTAACCCTAACCCCTACCCTAACCCTAACACGTACCCTAATCCTAACCCGTACCCTAAACCGAGCCCTAACCTTCAAACTAACCCTAACCCTAACCCATACCCTACGCCGTACACGAACCCGTACCCGAAACCGTACCCTAAGCCGTACCCTAACCCTAACCCTAACCCTAAACGTAACCCTAACCCTAAGCTACCCTTGACTGCTTCTGCCTCCAATAGATTTCCTAAGCACTAGTGTTTTAAGGAACAGGTTAAAAAGAGAATCCTAATGTGATTTCTTGATAATGGGTGTGTTCCTTATCTTCTCCTAGTGTCTAAACTCTTCTCCATGGCTGGACACCCAAATAATATTCCTTGACGTGCTAAGGGGTATCTAGAGAGTGGGATAGGTTTAATAACTACCCTAACCCTAACGCGTACCCTAACCCTAACACGTACCCTAATCCTAACCTGTACCCTAAACCGAGCCCTAACCCTCAAACTAACCCTAACCCTAACCCTAACCCATACCCTACGCCGTACCCGAACCCGTACCCGAACCCGTACCCTAAGCCGTACCCTAAAGCTAACCCTAACCCTAACCCTAACCCTAACCCTAAGCTACCCTTGACTGCTTCTGCCTCCAATAGATTTCCTAAGCACTAGTGTTTTAAGGAACAGGTTAAAAAGAGAATCCTAATGTGATTTCTTGATAATGGGTGTGTTCCTCATCTTCTCCTACTGTCTAAATTCTTCTCCATGGCTGGAACCCCAAATAATATTCCTTGACTTGCTAAGGGGTATCTAGGGAGTGGGATAGGTTTAATAACTACCCTAACCCTAACGCGTACCCTAACCCTAACCCCTACCCTAACCCTAACACGAACCCTAATCCTAACCCGTACCCTAAACCGAGCCCTAACCTTCAAACTAACCCTAACCCTAACCCTAACCCATACCCTACGCCATACACGAACCCGTACCCGAACCCGTACCCTAAGCCGTACCCTAACCCTAACCCTAACCCTAACCCTAACCCTAAGCTACCCTTGACTGCTTCTGCCTCCAATAGATTTCCTAAGCACTAGTGTTTTAAGGAACAGGTTAAAAAGAGAATCCTAATGTGATTTCTTGATAATGGGTGTGTTCATTATCTTCTCCTAGTGTCTAAGCTCTTCTCCATGGCTGGACACCCAAATAATATTCCTTGACGTGCTAAGGGGTATCTAGAGAGTGGGATAGGTTTAATAACTACCCTAACCCTAACACGTACCCTAACCCTAACCCCTACCCTAACCCTAACACGTACCCTAATCCTAACCCGTACCCTACACCGAGCCCTAACCCTCAAACTAACCCTAACCCTAACCCTAACCCATATCGTACGCCATACCCAAACCCGTACCCGAAACCGTACCCGAACCCGTACCCTAATCCGTACCCTAACCCAAACCCTAACCCTAAGCTACCCTTGACTGCTTCTGCCTCCAATAGATTTCCTAAGCACTAGTGTTTTAAGGAACAGGTTAAAAAGAGAATCCTAATGTGATTTCTTGATAATGGGTGTGTTCCTTATCTTCTCCTAGTGTCTAAACTCTTCTCCATGGCTGGACCCCCAAATAATATTCCTTGACGTGCTAAGGGGTATCTAGAGAGTGGGATAGGTTTAATAACTACCCTAACCCTAACGCGTACCCTAACCCTAACCCCTACCCTAACCCTAACACGTACCCTAACCCTAAGCCGTACCCTAACCCAAACCCTAACCCTAAGCTACCCTTGACTGCTTCTGCCTCCAATAGATTTCCTAAGCAGTAGTGTTTTAAGGAACAGGTTAAAAAGAGAATCCTAATGTGATTTATTGATAATGGGTGTGTTCCTTATTTTCTCCTAGTGTCTAAACTCTTCTCCATGGCTGGACCCCCAAATAATATTCCTTGACGTGCTAAGGGGTATCTAGAGAGTGGGATAGGTTTAATAACTACCCTAACCCTAACGCGTACCCTAACCCTAACCCCTACCCTAACCCTAACACGTACCCTAACCCTAAGCCGTACCCTAACCCAAACCCTAACCCTAAGCTACCCTTGACTGCTTCTGCCTCCAATAGATTTCCTAAGCACTAGTGTTTTAAGGAACAGGTTAAAAAGAGAATCCTAATGTGATTTCTTGATAATGGGTGTGTTCTTTATCTTCTCCTAGTGTCTAAACTCTTCTCCATGGCTGGACCCCCAAAAAATATTCCTTGACGTGCTAAGGGGTATCTAGAGAGTGGGATAGGTTTAATAACTACCCTAACCCTAACGCGTACCCTAACCCTAACCCCTACCCTAACCCTAACACGTACCCTAATCCTAACCCGTACCCTAAACCGAGCCCTAACCTTCAAACTAAACCTAACCCTAACCCATACCCTACGCCGTACACGAACCCGTACCCGAAACCGTACCCTAATTCGTACCCTAACCCTAACCCTAACCCTAAACCTAACCCTAACCCTAAGCTACCCTTGACTGCTTCTGCCTCCAATAGATTTCCTAAGCACTAGTGTTTTAAGGAACAGGTTAAAAAGAGAATCCTAATGTGATTTCTTGATAATGGGTGTGTTCCTTATCTTCTCCTAGTGTCTAAACACTTCTCCATGGCTGGACACCCAAATAATATTCCTTGACGTGCTAAGGGGTATCTAGAGAGTGGGATAGGTTTAATAACTACCCTAACCCTAACGCGTACCCTAACCCTAACACGTACCCTAATCCTAACCCGTACCCTAAACCGAGCCCTAACCCTCAAACTAACCCTAACCCTAACCCTAACCCATACCCTACGCCGTACCCGAACCCGTACCCGAACCCGTACCCTAAGCCGTACCCTAAAGCTAACCCTAACCCTAACCCTAACCCTAACCCTAAGCTACCCTTGACTGCTTCTGCCTCCAATAGATTTCCTAAGCACTAGTGTTTTAAGGAACAGGTTAAAAAGAGAATCCTAATGTGATTTCTTGATAATGGGTGTGTTCCTTATCTTCTCCTAGTGTCTAAACTCTTCTCCATGGCTGGACACCCAAATAATATTCCTTGACGTGCTAAGGGGTATCTAGAGAGTGGGATAGGTTTAATAACTACCCTAACCCTAACGCGTACCCTAACCCTAACCTCTACCCTAACCCTAAGTCGTACCCTAATCCTAACCCGTAACCTAAACCGAGCCCTAACCCTCAAACTAACCCTAACCCTAACCCTAACCCATACCCTACGCCATAACAGAACCCGTACCCGAACCCGTACACTAAGCCGTACCTAACCCTAACCATAACGCTAACACTAAACCTAAACCTAACCCTAACCCTAAGCTACCCTTGACTGCTTCTGCCTCCAATAGATTTCCTAAGCACTAGTGTATTAAGGAACAGGTTAAAAAGAGAATCCTAATGTGATTTCAGGATAATGGGTGTGTTCCTTATCTTCTCCTACTGTCTAAACTCTTCTCCATGGCTGGACCCCCAAATAATATTCCTTGACGTGCTAAGGGGTATCTAGGGAGTGGGATAGGTTTAATAACTACCCTAACCCTAACGCGTACCCTAACCCTAACCCCTACCCTAACCCTAACACGAACCCTAATCCTAACCCGTACCCTAAACCGAGCCCTAACCTTCAAACTAACCCTAACCCTAACCCTAACCCATACGCTACGCCGTACACGAACCCGTACCCGAACCCGTACCCTAAGCCGTACCCTAACCCTAACCCTAATCCTAAGCTACCCTTGACTGCTTCTGCCTCCAATAGATTTCCTAAGCACTAGTGTTTTAAGGAACAGGTTAAAAAGAGAATCCTAATGTGATTTCTTGATAATGGGTGTGTTCCTTATCTTCTCCTAGTGTCTAAACTCTTCTCCATGGCTGGACCCCCAAATAATATTCCTTGACGTGCTAAGGGGTATCTAGAGAGTGTGATAGGTTTAATAACTACCCTAACCCTAACGCGTACCCTAACCCTAACCCCTACCCTAACCCTAAGACGTACCCTAATCCTAACCCGTACCCTAAACCGAGCCCTAACCCTCAAACTAACCCTAACCCTAACCCATATCCTACGCCATACACAAACGCGTACCCGAACCCGTACCCGAACCCGTACCCTAAGCCGTACCCTAACCCAAACCCTAACCCTAAGCTACCCTTGACTGCTTCTGCCTCCAATAGATTTCCTAAGCACTAGTGTTTTAAGGAACAGGTTAAAAAGAGAATCCTAATGTGATTTATTGATAATGGGTGTGTTCCTTATCTTCTCCTAGTGTCTAAACTCTTCTCCATGGCTGCACCCCCAAATAATATTCCTTGACGTGCTAAGGGGTATCTAGAGAGTGGGATATGTTTAATAACTACCCTAACCCTAACGCGTACCCTAACCCTAACCCCTACCCTAACCCTAACACGTACACTAATCCTAACACGTAACCTAAACCGAGCCCTAACCCTCAAACTAACCCTAACCCTAAACCTAACCCATACCCTACGCCGTACCCGAACCCGTACCCGAACCCGTACCCTAAGCCGTACCCTAACCCTAACCCTAACCCTAAGCTACCCTTGACTGCTTCTGCCTCCAATAGATTTCCTAAGCACTAGTGTTTTAAGGAACAGGTTAAAAAGAGAATCCTAATGTGATTTCTTGATAATGGGTGTGTTCCTTATCTTCTCCTAGTGTCTAAACTCTTCTCCATGGCTGGACCCCCAAATAATATTCCTTGACGTGCTAAGGGTTATCTAGAGAGTGGGATAGGTTTAATAACTACCCTAACCCTAACGCGTACCCTAACCCTAACCTCTACCCTAACCCTAAGACGTACCCTAATCCTAACCCGTAACCTAAACCGAGCCCTAACCCTCAAACTAACCCTAACCCTAACCCTAACCCATACCCTACGCCATAACCGAACCCGTACCCGAACCCGTACACTAAGCCGTACCTAACCCTAACCATAACCCTAACCCTAAACCTAAACCTAACCCTAACCCTAAGCTACCCTTGACTGCTTCTGCCTCCAATAGATTTCCTAAGCACTAGTGTATTAAGGAACAGGTTAAAAAGAGAATCCTAATGTGATTTCAGGATAATGGGTGTGTTCCTTATCTTCTCCTACTGTCTAAACTCTTCTCCATGGCTGGACCCCCAAATAATATTCCTTGACGTGCTAAGGGGTATCTAGGGAGTGGGATAGGTTTAATAACTACCCTAACCCTAACGCGTACCCTAACCCTAACCCCTACCCTAACCCTAACACGAACCCTAATCCTAACCCGTACCCTAAACCGAGCCTTAACCTTCAAACTAACCCTAACCCTAACCCTAACCCATACGCTACGCCGTACACGAACCCGTACCCGAACCCGTACCCTAAGCCGTACCCTAACCCTAACCCTAACCCTAAGCTACCCTTGACTGCTTCTGCCTCCAATAGATTTCCTAAGCACTAGTGTTTTAAGGAACAGGTTAAAAAGAGAATCCTAATGTGATTTCTTGATAATGGGTGTGTTCCTTATCTTCTCCTAGTGTCTAAACTCTTCTCCATGGCTGGACCCCCAAATAATATTCCTTGACGTGCTAAGGGGTATCTAGAGAGTGGGATAGGTTTAATAACTACCCTAACCCTAACGCGTACCCTAACCCTAACCCCTACCCTAACCCTAAGACGTACCCTAATACTAAACCGTACCCTAAACCGAGCCCTAACCCTCAAACTAACCCTAACCCTAACCCATATCCTACGCCATACCCAAACGCGTACCCGAACCCGTACCCGAACCCGTACCCTAAGCCGTACCCTAACGCAAACCCTAACCCTAAGCTACCCTTGACTGCTTCTGCCTCCAATAGATTTCCTAAGCACTAGTGTTTTAAGGAACAGGTTAAAAAGAGAATCCTAATGTGATTTATTGATAATGGGTGTGTTCCTTATCTTCTCCTAGTGTCTAAACTCTTCTCCATGGCTGCACCCCCAAATAATATTCCTTGACGTGCTAAGGGGTATCTAGAGAGTGGGATATGTTTAATAACTACCCTAACCCTAACGCGTACCCTAACCCTAACCCCTACCCTAACCCTAACACGTACCCTAATCCTAACACGTAACCTAAACCGAGCCCTAACCCTCAAACTAACCCTAACCCTAAACCTAACCCATACCCTACGCCGTACCCGAACCCGTACCCGAACCCGTACCCTAAGCCGTACCCTAACCCTAACCCTAACCCTAAGCTACCCTTGACTGCTTCTGCCTCCAATAGATTTCCTAAGCACTAGTGTTTTAAGGAACAGGTTAAAAAGAGAATCCTAATGTGATTTCTTGATAATGGGTGTGTTCCTTATCTTCTCCTAGTGTCTAAACTCTTCTCCATGGCTGGACACCCAAATAATATTCCTTGACGTGCTAAGGGGTATCTAGAGAGTGGGATAGGTTTAATAACTACCCTAACCCTAACGCGTACCCTAACCCTAACCCCTACCCTAACCCTAACACGTACCCTAATCCTAACCCGTACCCTAAACCGAGCCCTAACCCTCAAACTAACCCTAACCCTAACCCTAACCCATACCCTACGCCGTACCCGAACCCGTACCCGAACCCGTACCCTAAGCCATACCCTAACCCTAACCCTAACCGTAACCCTAACCCTAAGCTACCCTTGACTGCTTCTGCCTCCAATAGATTTCCTAAGCACTAGTGTATTAAGGAACAGGTTAAAAAGAGAATCCTAATGTGATTTCTTGATAATGGGTGTGTTCCTTAACTTCTCCTAGTGTCTAAACTCTTCTCCATGGCTGGACCCCCAAATAATATTCCTTGACATGCTAAGGAGTATCTAGAGAGTGGGATAGGTTTAATAACTACCCTAACCCTAACGCGTACCCTAACCCTAACCCCTACCCTATCCCTAACACGAACCCTAATCCTAACCCGTACCCTAAACCGAGCCCTAACCTTCAAACTAACCCTAACCCTAACCCAAACCCATACACTACGCCGTACACGAACCCTTACCCGAACCCGTACCCTAAGCCGTGTCCTAACCCTAGCCCTAACCCTAACCCTAACCCTAAGCTACCCTTGACTGCTTCTGCCTCCAATAGATTTCCTAAGCACTAGTGTTTTAAGGAACAGGTTAAAAAGAGAATCCTAATGTGATTTCTTGATAATGGGTGTGTTCCTTATCTTCTCCTAGTGTCTAAACTCTTCTCCATGGCTGGACCCCCAAATAATATTCCTTGACGTGCTAAGGGGTATCTAGAGTGTGGGATAGGTTTAATAACTACCCTAACCCTAACGCGTACCCTAACCCTAACACCTACCCTAACCCTAACACGTACCCTAATCCTAACCCGTAACCTAAACCGAGCCCTAACCCTCAAACTAACCCTAACCCTAAACCTAACCCATACCCTACGCCGTACCCGAACCCGTACCCGAACCCGTACCCGAACCCGTACCCTAAGCCGTACCCTAACCCTAACCCTAACCCTAAGCTACTCTTGACTGCTTCTGCCTCCAATAGATTTCCTAAGCACTAGTGTTTTAAGGAACAGGTTAAAAAGAGAATCCTAATGTGATTTCTTGATAATGGGTGTGTTCCTTATCTTCTCCTAGTGTCTAAACTCTTCTCCATGGCTGGACCCCTAAATAATATTCCTTGACGTGCTAAGGGGTATCTAGAGAGTGGGATAGGTTTAATAACTACCCTAACCCTAACGCGTACCCTAACCCTAACCCCTCCCCTAACCCTAACACGAACCCTAATCCTAACTCGTACCCTAAACCGAGCCCTAACCTTCAAACTAACCCTAACCCTAACCCAAACCCATACCGTACGCCGTACACGAACCCGTACCCGAACCCGTACCCTAAGCCGTGTCCTAACACTAGCCCTAACCCTAACCCTAACCTTAATCTACCCTTGACTGCTTTTGCCTCCAATAGATTTCCTAAGCACTAGTGTTTTAAGGAACAGGTTAAAAAGAGAATCCTAATGTGATTTCTTGATAATGGGTGTGTTCCTTATCTTCTCCTAGTGTCTAAACTCTTCTCCATGGCTGGACCCCCAAATAATATTCCTTGACGTGCTATGGGGTATCTAGAGAGTGGGATAGGTTTAATAACTACCCTAAACCTAACGCGTAACCTAACCCTAACCCCTACCCTAACCCTAACATGAACCCTAATCCTAACCCGTACCCTAAACCGAGCCCTAACCTTCAAACTAACCCTAACCCTAACCCTAACCCATACCCTACAGCGTACACGAACCCGTACCCGAACCCGTACCCTAAGCCGTACCCTAACCCTAACCCTAACCCTAAGCTACCCTTGACTGCTTCTGCCTCCAATAGATTTCCTAAGCACTAGTGTTTTAAGGAACAGGTTAAAAAGAGAATCCTAATGTGATTTCTTGATAATGGGTGTGTTCCTTATCTTCTCCTAGTGTCTAAACTCTTCTCCATGGCTGGACCCCCAAATAATATTCCTTGACGTGCTAAGGGTTATCTAGAGAGTGGGATAGGTTTAATAACTACCCTAACCCTAACGCGTACCCTAACCCTAACCCCTACCCTAACCCTAAGACGTACCCTAATCCTAACCCGTAACCTAAACCGAGCCCTAACCCTCAAACTAACCCTAACCCTAACCCTAACCCATACCCTACGCCATACCCGAACCCGTACCCGAACCCGTACACTAAGCCGTACCCTAACCCTAACCCTAACCCTAACCCTAACCCTAACCCTAACCCTAACCGTAACCTAAACCGAGCCCTAACACTCAAACTAACCCTAACCCTAAACCTAACCCATACCCTACGCCGTACCCGAACCCGTACCCGAACCCGTACCCTAAGCCGTACCCTAACCCTAACCCTAACCGTAACCCTAACCCTAAGCTACCCTTGACTGCTTCTGCCTCCAATAGATTTCCTAAGCACTAGTGTATTAAGGAACAGGTTAAAAAGAAAATCCTAATGTGATTTCAGGATAATGGGTGTGTTCCTTATCTTCTCCTAGTGTCTAAACTCTTCTCCATGGCTGGACCCCCAAATAATATCCCTTGACGTGCTAAGGGGTATCTAGAGAGTGGGATAGGTTTAATAACTACCCTAACCCTAACGCGTACCCTAACGCTAACCCCTACCCTAACCCTAACACGAACCCTAATCCTAACCCGTACACTAAACCGAGACCAAACCTTCAAACTAACCCTAACACTAACACTAACCCATACCCTACGCCGTACACGAACCCGTACCCTAAGCCGTACCCTAACCCTAACCCTAACCCTAAGCTACCCTTGACTGCTTCTGCCTCCAATAGATTTCCTAAGCACTAGTGTTTTAAGGAACAGGTTAAAAAGAGAATCCTAATGTGATTTCTTGATAATGGGTGTGTTCCTTATTTTCTCCTAGTGTCTAAACTCTTCTCCATGGATGGACCCCCAAATAATATTCCTTGACGTGCTAAGGGGTATCTAGAGAGTGGGATAGGTTTAATAACTACCCTAACCCTAACGCGTACCCTAACCCTAACCCCTACCCTAACCCTAACACGAACCCTAATCCTAACCCGTACCCTAAACCGAGCCCTAACCTTCAAACTAACCCTAACCCTAACCCAAACCCATACCCTACGCCGAACACGAACCCGTACCCAAACCCGTACCCTAAGCCGTGTCCTAACCCTAGCCCTAACCCTAACCCTAACCCTAAGCTACCCTTTACTGCTTCTGCCTCCAATAGATTTCCTAAGCACTAGTGTTTTAGGGAAGATGTTAAAAAGGGAATCCTAATGTGATTTCTTGATAATGGGTGTGTTCTTTATCTTCTCCTAGTGTCTAAACTCTTCTCCATGGCTGGACCCCCAAAAAATATTCCTTGACGTGCTAAGGGGTATCTAGAGAGTGGGATAGGTTTAATAACTACCCTAACCCTAACGCGTACCCTCACCCTAACCCCTACCTTAACCCTAACACGTACCCTAATCCTAACCCGTACCCTAAACCGAGCCCTAACCTTCAAACTAACCCTAACCCTAACCCATACCCTACGCCGTACACGAACCCGTACCCGAAACCGTACCCTAAGCCGTACCCTAACCCTAACCCTAACCCTAAACCTAACCCTAACCCTAAGCTACCCTTGACTGCTTCTGCCTCCAATAGATTTCCTAAGCACTAGTGTTTTAAGGAACAGGTTAAAAAGAGAATCCTAATGTGATTTCTTGATAATGGGTGTGTTCCTTATCTTCTCCTAGTGTCTAAACTCTTCTCCATGGATGGACCCCCAAATAATATTCCTTGACGTGCTAAGGGGTATCTAGAGAGTGGGATAGGTTTAATAACTACCCTAACCCTAACGCGTACCCTAACCCTAACCCCTACCCTAACACTAACACGAACCCTAATCCTAACCCATACCCTAAACCGAGCCCTAAACTTCAAACTAACCCTAACCCTAACCCAAACCCATACCCTACGCCGAACACGAACCCGTACCCGAAGCCGTACCCTAAGCCGTGTCCTAACCCTAGCCCTAACCCTAACCCTAACCCTAAGCTACCCTTTACTGCTTCTGCCTCCAATAGATTTCCTAAGCACTAGTGTTTTAAGGAACAGGTTAAAAAGAGAATCCTAATGTGATTTCTTGATAATGGGTGTGTTCTTTATCTTCTCCTAGTGTCTAAACTCTTCTCCATGGCTGAACCCCCAAATAATATTCCTTGACGTGCTAAGGGGTATCTAGAGAGTGGGATAGGTTTAATAACTACCCTAACCCTAACGCGTACCCTAACCCTAACACGTACCCTAATCCTAACCCGTACCCTAAACCGAGCCCTAACCCTCAAACTAACCCTAACCCTAACCCTAACCCATACCCTACGCCGTACCCGAACCCGTACCCGAACCCGTACCCTAAGCCGTACCCTAAAGCTAACCCTAACCCTAACCCTAACCCTAACCCTAAGCTACCCTTGACTGCTTCTGCCTCCAATAGATTTCCTAAGCACTAGTGTTTTAAGGAACAGGTTAAAAAGAGAATCCTAATGTGATTTCTTGATAATGGGTGTGTTCCTCATCTTCTCCTAGTGTCTAAACTCTTCTCCATGGCTGGACCCCCAAATAATATTCCTTGACGTGCTAAGGGCTATCTAGGGAGTGGGATAGGTTTAATAACTACCCTAACCCTAACGCGTACCCTAACCCTAACCCCTACCCTAACCCTAAGACGTACCCTAATCCTAACCCGTAACCTAAACCGAGCCCTAACCCTCAAACTAACCCTAACCCTAACCCTAACCCATACCCTACGCCATACCCGAACCCGTACCCGAACCCGTACACTAAGCCGTACCCTAACCCTAACCGTAACCCTAACCCTAAACCTAAACCTAACCCTAACCCTAAGCTACCCTTGACAGCTTCTGCCTCCAATAGATTTCCTAAGCACTAGTGTATTAAGGAACAGGTTAAAAAGAGAATCCTAATGTGATTTCAGGATAATGGGTGTGTTCCTTATCTTCTCCTACTGTCTAAACTCTTCTCAATGGCTGGACCCCCAAATAATATTCCTTGACGTGCTAAGGGGTATCTAGGGAGTGGGATAGGTTTAATAACTACCCTAACCCTAACGCGTACCCTAACCCTAACCCCTACCCTAACCCTAACACGAACCCTAATCCTAACCCGTACCATAAACCGAGCCCTAACCTTCAAACTAACCCTAACCCTAACCCTAACCCATACCCTACGCCGTACACGAACCCGTACCCGAACCCGTACCCTAAGCCGTACCCTAACCCTAACCCTAACCCTAAGCTACCCTTGACTGCTTCTGCCCCCAATAGATTTCCTAAGCACTAGTGTTTTAAGGAACAGGTTAAAAAGAGAATCCTAATGTGATTTCTTGATAATGGGTGTGTTCCTTATCTTCTCCTAGTGTCTAAACTCTTCTCCATGGCTGGACCCCCAAATAATATTCCTTGACGTGCTAAGGGGTATCTAGAGAGTGGGATAGGTTTAATAACTACCCTAACCCTAATGCGTACCCTAAACCTAACCCCTACCCTAAACCTAACACGTACACTAATCCTAACCCTTACCCTAAACCGAGCCCTAACCCTCAAACTAACCCTAACCCTAACCCTAACCCATACCCTACGCCGTACCCGAACCCGTACCCGAACCCGTACCCTAAGCCGTACCCTAACCCTAACCCTAACCCTAAGCTACCCTTGACTGCTTCTGCCTCCAATAGATTTCCTAAGCACTAGTGTTTTAAGGAACAGGTTAAAAAGAGAATCCTAATGTGATTTCTTGATAATGGGTGTGTTCCTTATCTTCTCCTAGTGTCTAAACTCTTCTCCATGGCTGGACCCCCAAATAATATTCCTTGACGTGCTAAGGGTTATCTAGAGAGTGGGATAGGTTTAATAACTACCCTAACCCTAACGCGTACCCTAACCCTAACCCCTACCCTAACCCTAAGACGTACCCTAATCCTAACCCGTAACCTAAACCGAGCCCTAACCCTCAAACTAACCCTAACCCTAACCCTAACCCATACCCTACGCCATACCCGAACCCGTACCCGAACCCGTACACTAAGCCGTACCCTAACCCTAACCCTAACCCTAACCCTAACCCTAACCCTAACCCTAACCCTAACCGTAACCTAAACCGAGCCCTAACACTCAAACTAACCCTAACCCTAACCTTAACCCATACCCTACGCCGTACCCGAACCCGTACCCGAACCCGTACCCTAAGCCGTACCCTAACCCTAACCCTAACCCTAAGCTACCCTTGACTGCTTCTGCCTCCAATAGATTTCCTAAGCACTAGTGTTTTAAGGAACAGGTTAAAAAGAGAATCCTAATGTGATTTCTTGATAATGGGTGTGTTCCTTATCTTCTCCTACTGTCTAAACTCTTCTCCATGGCTGGACACCCAAATAATATTCCTTGACGTGCTAAGGGGTATCTAGAGAGTGGGATAGGTTTAATAACTACCCTAACCCTAACGCGTACCCTAACCCTAACCCCTACCCTAACCCTAACACGAACCCTAATCCTAACCCGTACCCTAAACCGAGCCCTAACCTTCAAACTAACCCTAACCCTAACCCAAACCCATACCCTACGCCGTACACGAACCCGTACCCGAACCCGTACCCTAAGCCGTGTCCTAACCCTAGCCCTAACCCTAAACCTAACCCTAAGCTACCCTTGTCTGCTTCTGCCTCCAATAGATTTCCTAAGCACTAGTGTTTTAAGGAACAGGTTAAAAAGAGAATCCTAATGTGATTTCTTGATAATGGGTGTGTTCCTTATCTTCTCCTAGTGTCTAAACTCTTCTCCATGGCTGGACCCCCAAATAATACTCCTTGACGTGCTAAGGGTTATCTAGAGAGTGGGATAGGTTTAATAACTACCCTAACCCTAACGCATACCCTAACCCTAACCCCTACCCTAACCCTAACAGGAACCCTAATCCTAACCCGTACACTAAACCGAGACCAAACCTTCAAACTAACCCTAACACTAACACTAACCCATACCCTACGCCGTACACGAACCCGTACCCTAAGCCGTACCCTAACCCTAACCCTAACCCTAAGCTACCCTTGACTGCTTCTGCCTCCAATAGATTTCCTAAGCACTAGTGTTTTAAGGAACAGGTTAAAAAGAGAATCCTAATGTGATTTCTTGATAATGGGTGTGTTCCTTATTTTCTCCTAGTGTCTAAACTCTTCTCCATGGATGGACCCCCAAATAATATTCCTTGACGTGCTAAGGGGTATCTAGAGAGTGGGATAGGTTTAATAACTACCCTAACCCTAACGCGTACCCTAACCCTAACCCCTACCCTAACCCTAACACGAACCCTAATCCTAACCCGTACCCTAAACCGAGCCCTAACCTTCAAACTAACCCTAACCCTAACCCAAACCCATACCCTACGCCGAACACGAACCCGTACCCAAACCCGTACCCTAAGCCGTGTCCTAACCCTAGCCCTAACCCTAACCCTAACCCTAAGCTACCCTTTACTTCTTCTGCCTCCAATAGATTTCCTAAGCACTAGTGTTTTAGGGAACAGGTTAAAAAGAGAATCCTAATGTGATTTCTTGATAATGGGTGTGTTCTTTATCTTCTCCTAGTGTCTAAACTCTTCTCCATGGCTGGACCCCCAAAAAATATTCCTTGACGTGCTAAGGGGTATCTAGAGAGTGGGATAGGTTTAATAACTACCCTAACCCTAACGCGTACCCTCACCCTAACCCCTACCTTAACCCTAACACGTACCCTAATCCTAACCCGTACCCTAAACCGAGCCCTAACCTTCAAACTAACCCTAACCCTAACCCATACCCTACGCCGTACACGAACCCGTACCCGAAACCGTACCCTAAGCCGTACCCTAACCCTAACCCTAACCCTAAACCTAACCCTAACCCTAAGCTACCCTTGACTGCTTCTGCCTCCAATAGATTTCCTAAGCACTAGTGTTTTAAGGAACAGGTTAAAAAGAGAATCCTAATGTGATTTCTTGATAATGGGTGTGTTCCTTATCTTCTCCTAGTGTCTAAACTCTTCTCCATGGATGGACCCCCAAATAATATTCCTTGACGTGCTAAGGGGTATCTAGAGAGTGGGATAAGTTTAATAACTACCCTAACCCTAACGCGTACCCTAACCCTAACCCCTACCCTAACCCTAACACGAACCCTAATCCTACCCCGTACCCTAAACCGAGCCCTAAACTTCAAACTAACCCTAACCCTAACCCAAACCCATACCCTACGCCGAACACGAACCCATACCCGAACCCGTACCCTAAACCGTACCCTAACCCTAACCGTAACCCTAACCCTAAACCTAAACCTAACCCTAACCCTAAGCTACCCTTGACTGCTTCTGCCTCCAATAGATTTCCTAAGCACTAGTGTTTTAAGGAACAGGTTTAAAAGAGAATCCTAATGTGATTTCTTGATAATGCGTGTGTTCCTTATCTTCTCCTACTGTCTAAACTCTTCTCCATGGCTGGACCCCCAAATAATATTCCTTGACGTGCTAAGGGGTATCTAGGGAGTGGGATAGGTTTAATAACTACCCTAACCCTAACGCGTACCCTAACCCTAAACCCTACCCTAACCCTAACACGTACCCTAATCCTAACCCGTAACCTAAACCGAGCCCTAACCCTCAAACTAACCCTAACCCTAAACCTAACCCATACCCTACGCCGTACCCGAACCCGTAACCGAACCCGTACCCGAACCCGTACCCTAAGCCGTACCCTAACCCTAACCCTAACCCTAAGCTACCCTTGACTGCTTCTGCCTCCAATAGATTTCCTAAGCACTAGTGTTTTAAGGAACAGGTTAAAAAGAGAATCCTAATGTGATTTCTTAATAATGGGTGTGTTCCTTATCTTCTCCTAGTGTCTAAACTCTTCTCCATGGCTGGACCCCCAAATAATATTCCTTGACGTGCTAAGGGGTATCTAGAGAGTGGGATAGGTTTAATAACTACCCTAACCCTAACGCGTACCCTAACCCTAACCCCTACCATAACCCTAACACGAACCCTAATCCTAACCCGAACCCTAAACCGAGCCCTAACCTTCAAACTAACCCTAACCCTAACCCTAACCCATACCCTACGCCATACACGAACCCGTAGCCGAACCCGTACCCTAAGCCGTACCCTAACCCTAACCCTAACCCTAACCCTAACCCTAAGCTACCCTTGACTGCTTCTGCCTCCAATAGATTTCCTAAGCACTAGTGTTTTAAGGAACAGGTTAAAAAGAGAATCCTAATGTGTTTTCTTGATAATGGGTGTGTTCCTTATCTTCTCCTAGTGTCTAAACTCTTCTCCATGGCTGGACACCCAAATAATATTCCTTGACGTGCTAAGGGGTATCTAGAGAGTGGGATAGGTTTAATAACTACCCTAACCCTAACGCGTACCCTAACCCTAACCCCTACCCTAACCCTAACACGTACCCTAATCCTAACCCGTACCCTACACCGAGCCCTAACCCTCAAACTAACCCTAACCCTAACCCTAACCCATATCGTACGCCATACCCAAACCCGTACCCGAACCCGTACCCGAACCCGTACCCTAAGCCGTACCCTAACCCAAACCCTAACCCTAAGCTACCCTTGACTGCTTCTGCCTCCAATAGATTTCCTAAGCACTAGTGTTTTAAGGAACAGGTTAAAAAGAGAATCCTAATGTGATTTATTGATAATGGGTGTGTTCCTTATCTTCTCCTAGTGTCTAAACTCTTCTCCATGGCTGGACCCCCAAATAATATTCCTTGACGTGCTAAGGGGTATCTAGAGAGTGAGATAGGTTTAATAACTACCCTAACCCTAACGCGTACCCTAACCCTAACCCCTACCCTAACCCTAACACGTAACCTAATCCTAACCCGTACACTAAACCGAGCCCTAACCCTCAAACTAACCCTAACCCTAAACCTAACCCATACCCTACGCCGTACCCGAACCCGTACCCGAACCCGTACCCGAACCCGTACCCTAAGCCGTACCCTAACCCTAACCCTAACCCTAAGCTACCCTTGACTGCTTCTGCCTCCAATAGATTTCCTAAGCACTAGTGTTTTAAGGAACAGGTTAAAAAGAGAATCCTAATGTGATTTCTTGATAATGGGTGTGTTCCTTATCTTCTCCTAGTGTCTAAACTCTTCTCCAAGGCTGGACACCCAAATAATATTCCTTGACGTGCTAAGGGGTATCTAGAGAGTGGGATAGGTTTAATAACTACCCTAACCCTAACGCGTACCCTAACCCTAACACATACCCTAATCCTAACCTGTACCCTAAACCGAGCCCTAACCCTCAAACTAACCCTAACCCTAACCCTAACCCATACCCTACGCCGTACCCGAACCCGTACCCGAACCCGTACCCTAAGCCGTACCCTAAAGCTAACCCTAACCCTAACCCTAACCCTAACCCTAAGCTACCCTTGACTGCTTCTGCATCCAATAGATTTCCTAAGCACTAGTGTTTTAAGGAACAGGTTAAAAAGAGAATCCTAATGTGATTTCTTGATAATGGGTGTGTTCCTCATCTTCTCCTAGTGTCTAAACTCTTCTCCATGGCTGGACCCCCAAATAATATTCCTTGACGTGCTAAGGGTTATCTAGAGAGTGGGATAGGTTTAATAACTACCCTAACCCTAACGCGTACCCTAACCCTAACCCCTACCCTAACCCTAAGACGTACCCTAATCCTAACCCGTAACCTAAACCGAGCCCTAACCCTCAAACTAACCCTAAACCTAACCCTAACCCATACCCTACGCCATACCCGAACCCGTACCCGAACCCGTATACTAAGCCGTACCCTAACCCTAACACTAACCCTAACCCTAAACCTAAACCTAACCCTAACCCTAAGCTACCCTTGACTGCTTCTGCCTCCAATAGATTTCCTAAGCACTAGTGTATTAAGGAACAGGTTAAAAAGAGAATCCTAATGTGATTTCAGGATAATGGGTGTGTTCCTTATCTTCTCCTACTGTCTAAACTCTTCTCCATGGCTGGACCCCCAAATAATATTCCTTGACGTGCTAAGGGGTATCTAGGGAGTGGGATAGGTTTAATAACTACCCTAACCCTAACGCGTACCCTAACCCTAACCCCTACCCTAACCCTAACACGAACCCTAATCCTAACCCGTACCCTAAACCGAGCCCTAACCTTCAAACTAACCCTAACCCTAACCCTAACCCATACCCTACGCCGTACACGAACCCGTACCCGAACCCGTACCCTAAGCCGTACCCTAACCCTAACCCTAACCCTAAGCTACCCTTGACTGCTTCTGCCTCCAATAGATTTCCTAAGCACTAGTGTTTTAAGGAACAGGTTAAAAAGAGAATCCTAATGTGATTTCTTGATAATGGGTGTGTTCCTTATCTTCTCCTAGTGTCTAAACTCTTCTCCATGGCTGGACCCCCAAATAATATTCCTTGACGTGCTAAGGGGTATCTAGAGAGTGGGATAGGTTTAATAACTACCCTAACCCTAACGCGTACCCTAACCCTAAACCCTACCCTAACCCTAACACGTACCCTAATCCTAACCCGTACCCTACACCGAGCCCTAACCCTCAAACTAACCCTAACCCTAACCCTAACCCATATCGTACGCCATACCCAAACCCGTACCCGAACCCGTACCCGAACCCGTACCCTAAGCCGTACCCTAACCCAAACCCTAACCCTAAGCTACCCTTGACTGCTTCTGCCTCCAATAGATTTCCTAAGCACTAGTGTTTTAAGGAACAGGTTAAAAAGAGAATCCTAATGTGATTTCTTGATAATGGGTGTGTTCCTTATCTTCTCCTAGTGTCTAAACTCTTCTCCATGGCTGGACACCCAAATAATATTCCTTGACGTGCTAAGGGGTATCTAGAGAGTGGGATAGGTTTAATAACTACCCTAACCCTAACGCGTACCCTAACCCTAACCACTACCCTAACCCTAACACGTACCCTAATCCTAACCCGTAACCTAAACCGAGCCCTAACCCTCAAACTAACCCTAACCCTAAACCTAACCCATACCCTACGCCGTACCCGAACCCGTACTCGAAACCGTACCCGAACCCGTACCCTAAGCCGTACCCTAACCCTAACCCTAACCCTAAGCTACCCTTGACTGCTTCTGCCTCCAATAGATTTCCTAAGCACTAGTGTTTTAAGGAACAGGTTAAAAAGAGAATCCTAATGTGATTTCTTGATAATGGGTGTGTTCCTCATCTTCTCCTAGTGTCTAAACTCTTCTCCATGGCTGGACCCCCAAATAATATTCCTTGACGTGCTAAGGGCTATCTAGGGAGTGGGATAGGTTTAATAACTACCCTAACCCTAACGCGTACCCTAACCCTAACCCCTACCCTAACCCTAAGACGTACCCTAATCCTAACCCGTAACCTAAACCGAGCCCTAACCCTCAAACTAACCCTAAACCTAACCCTAACCCATACCCTACGCCATACCCGAACCCGTACCCGAACCCGTACACTAAGCCGTACCCTAACCCTAACCGTAACCCTAACCCTAAACCTAAACCTAACCCTAACCCTAAGCTACCCTTGACTGCTTCTGCCTCCAATAGATTTCCTAAGCACTAGTGTATTAAGGAACAGATTAAAAAGAGAATCCTAATGTGATTTCAGGATAATGGGTGTGTTCCTTATCTTCTCCTACTGTCTAAACTCTTCTCCATGGCTGGACCCCCAAATAATATTCCTTGACGTGCTAAGGGGTATCTAGGGAGTGGGATAGGTTTAATAACTACCCTAACCCTAACGCGTACCCTAACCCTAACCACTACCCTAACACTAACACGTACCCTAATCCTAACCCGTACCCTAAACCGAGCCCTAACCCTCAAACTAACCCTAACCCTAACCCAAACCCATACCCTACGCCGTACCCGAACCCGTACCCGAACCCGTACCCTAAGCCATACCCTAACCCTAACCCTAACCCTAACCCTAACCCTAACCCTAAGCTACCCTTGACTGCTTCTGCCTCCAATAGATTTCCTAAGCACTAGTGTTTTAAGGAACAGGTTAAAAAGAGAATCCTAATGTGATTTCTTGATAATGGGTGTGTTCCTTATCTTCTCCTATTGTCTAAACTCTTCTCCAGGGCTGGACCCCCAAATAATATTCCTTGACGTGCTAAGGGGTATCTAGAGAGTGGGATAGGTTTAATAACTACCCTAACCCTAACGCGTACCCTAACCCTAACCCCTACCCTATCCCTAACACGTACCCTAATCCTAACCCGTAACCTAAACCGAGCCCTAACCCTCAAATTAACCCTAAACCTAAACCTAACCCATACCCTACGCCGTACCCGAACCCGTACCCGAACCCGTACCCGAACCCGTACCCTAAGCCGTACCCTAACCCTAACCCTAACCCTAAGCTACCCTTGAATGCTTCTGCCTCCAATAGATTTCCTAAGCACTAGTGTTTTAAGGAACAGGTTAAAAAGAGAATCCTAATGTGATTTCTTGATAATGGGTGTGTTCCTTATCTTCTCCTAGTGTCTAAACTTTTCTCCATGGCTGGACACCCAAATAATATTCCTTGACGTGCTAAGGGGTATCTAGAGAGTGGGATAGGTTTAATAACTACCCTAACCCTAACGCGTACCCTAACCCTAAACCCTACCCTAACCCTAACACGTACCCTAATCCTAACCCGTACCCTAAACCGAGCCCTTACCCTCAAACTAACCCTAACCCTAACCCTAACCCATATCCTACGCCATACCCAAACCCGTACCCGAACCCGTACCTGAACCCGTACCCTAAGCCGTACCCTAACCCTAACCCTAACCCTAAGCTACCCTTGAGTGCTTCTGCCTCCAATAGATTTCCTAAGCACTAGTGTTTTAAGGAACAGGTTAAAAAGAGAATCCTAATGTGATTTCTTGATAATGGGTGTGTTCCTTATCTTCTCCTAGTGTCTAAACTCTTCTCCATGGCTGGACCCCTAAATAATATTCCTTGACGTGCTAAGGGGTATCTAGAGAGTGGGATAGGTTTAATAACTACCCTAACCCTAATGCGTAACCTAACCCTAACCCTAACCCTAACACGAACCCTAATCCTAACCCGTACCCTAAACCGAGCCCTAACCTTCAAACTAACCCTAACCCTAACCCAAACCCATACCCTACGCCGAACACGAACCCGTACCCGAACCCGTACCCTAAGCCGTGTCCTAACCCTAGCCCTAACCCTAACCCTAACCCTAAGCTACCCTTGACTGCTTCTGCCTCCAATAGATTTCCTAAGCAATAGTGTTTTAAGGAACAGGTTAAAAAGAGAATCCTAATGTGATTTCTTGATAATGGGTGTGCTCCTTATCTTCTCCTAGTGTCTAAACTCTTCTCCATGGCTGGACCCCCAAATAATATTCCTTGACGTGCTTAGGGGTATCTAGAGAGTGGGATAGGTTTAATAACTACCCTAACCCTAACGCGTACCCTAACCCTAACCCCTACCCTATCCCTAACACGAACCCTAATCCTAACCCGTACCCTAAACCGAGCCCTAACCTTCAAACTAACCCTAACCCTAACCCTAACCCATACCCTACGACGTACACGAACCCGTACCCGAACCCGTACCCTAAGCCGTACCCTAACCCTAATCCTAACCCTAACCCTAACCCTAAGCTACCCTTGACTGCTTCTGCCTCCAATAGATTTCCTAAGCACTAGTGTTTTAAGGAACAGGTTAAAAAGAGAATCCTAATGTGATTTCTTGATAATGGGTGTGCTCCTTATCTTCTCCTAGTGTCTAAACTCTTCTCCATGGCTGGACCCCCAAATAATATTCCTTGACGTGCTAAGGGGTATCTAGGGAGTGGGATAGGTTTAATAACTACCCTAACCCTAACGCGTACCCTAACCCTAACCACTACCCTAACACTAACACGTACCCTAATCCTAACCCGTACCCTAAACCGAGCCCTAACCCTCAAACTAACCCTAACCCTAACCCTAACCCATACCCTACGCCGTACCCGAACCCGTACCCGAACCCGTACCCTAAGCCATACCCTAACCCTAACCCTAACCCTAACCCTAACCCTAACCCTAAGCTACCCTTGACTGCTTCTGCCTCCAATAGATTTCCTAAGCACTAGTGTTTTAAGGAACAGGTTAAAAAGAGAATCCTAATGTGATTTCTTGATAATGGGTGTGTTCCTTATCTTCTCCTAGTGTCTAAACTCTTCTCCAGGGCTGGACCCCCAAATAATATTCCTTGACGTGCTAAGGGGTATCTAGAGAGTGGGATAGGTTTAATAACTACCCTAACCCTAACGCGTACCCTAACCCTAACCCCTACCCTAACCCTAACACGTACCCTAATCCTAACCCGTAACCTAAACCGAGCCCTAACCCTCAAATTAACCCTAAACCTAAACCTAACCCATACCCTACGCCGTACCCGAACCCGTACCCGAACCCGTACCCGAACCCGTACCCTAAGCCGTACCCTAACCCTAACCCTAACCCTAAGCTACCCTTGACTGCTTCTGCCTCCAATAGATTTCCTAAGCACTAGTGTTTTAAGGAACAGGTTAAAAAGAGAATCCTAATGTGATTTCTTGATAATGGGTGTGTTCCTTATCTTCTCCTAGTGTCTAAACTTTTCTCCATGGCTGGACACCCAAATAATATTCCTTGACGTGCTAAGGGGTATCTAGAGAGTGGGATAGGTTTAATAACTACCCTAACCCTAACGCGTACCCTAACCCTAAACCCTACCCTAACCCTAACACGTACCCTAATCCTAACCCGTACCCTAAACCGAGCCCTTACCCTCAAACTAACCCTAACCCTAACCCTAACCCATATCCTACGCCATACCCAAACCCGTACCCGAACCCGTACCTGAACCCGTACCCTAAGCCGTACCCTTACCCTAACCCTAACCCTAAGCTACCCTTGAGTGCTTCTGCCTCCAATAGATTTCCTAAGCACTAGTGTTTTAAGGAACAGGTTAAAAAGAGAATCCTAATGTGATTTCTTGATAATGGGTGTGTTCCTTATCTTCTCCTAGTGTCTAAACTCTTCTCCATGGCTGGACCCCTAAATAATATTCCTTGACGTGCTAAGGGGTATCTAGAGAGTGGGATAGGTTTAATAACTACCCTAACCCTAATGCGTAACCTAACCCTAACCCTAACCCCTACCCTAACCCTAACACGAACCCTAATCCTAACCCGTACCCTAAACCGAGCCCTAACCTTCAAACTAACCCTAACCCTAACCCAAACCCATACCCTACGCCGAACACGAACCCGTACCCGAACCCGTACCCTAAGCCGTGTCCTAACCCTAGCCCTAACCCTAACCCTAACCCTAAGCTACCCTTGACTGCTTCTGCCTCCAATAGATTTCCTAAGCAATAGTGTTTTAAGGAACAGGTTAAAAAGAGAATCCTAATGTGATTTCTTGATAATGGGTGTGCTCCTTATCTTCTCCTAGTGTCTAAACTCTTCTCCATGGCTGGACCCCCAAATAATATTCCTTGACGTGCTTAGGGGTATCTAGAGAGTGGGATAGGTTTAATAACTACCCTAACCCTAACGCGTACCCTAACCCTAACCCCTACCCTATCCCTAACACGAACCCTAATACTAACCCGTACCCTAAACCGAGCCCTAACCTTCAAACTAACCCTAACCCTAACCCTAACCCATACCCTACGACGTACACGAACCCGTACCCGAACCCGTACCCTAAGCCGTACCCTAACCCTAATCCTAACCCTAACCCTAACCCTAACCTACCCTTGACTGCTTCTGCATCCAATAGATTTCCTAAGCGCTAGTGTTTTAAGGAACAGGTTAAAAAGAGAATCCTAATGTGATTTCTTGATAATGGGTGTGTTCCTTATCTTCTCCTACTGTCTAAACTCTTCTCCATGGCTGAACCCCCAAAAAATATTCCTTGACGTGCTAAGGGGTATCTAGGGAGTGGGATAGGTTTAATAACTACCCTAACCCTAACGCGTACCCTAACCCTAACCCCTACCCTAACCCTAACACGAACCCTAATCCTAACCCGTACCCTAAACCGAGCCCTAACCTTCAAACTAACCCTAACCCTAACCCTAACCCATACCCTACGCCGTACCCGAACCCGTACCTGAACCCGTACGCGAACCCGTACCCTAAGCCGTACCCTAACCCTAACCCTAACCCTAAGCTACTCTTGACTGCTTCTGCCTCCAATAGATTTCCTAAGCACTAGTGTTTTAAGGAACAGGTTAAAAAGAGAATCCTAATGTGATTTCTTGATAATGGGTGTGTTCCTTATCTTCTCATAGTGTCTAAACTCTTCTCCATGACTGGACCCCCAAATAATATTCCTTGACGTGCTAAGGGGTATCTAGAGAGTGGGATAGGTTTAATAACTACCCTAACCCTAACGCGTACCCTAACCCTAACCCCTACCCTAACCCTAACAAGAACCCTAATCCTAACCCGTACCCTAAACCGAGCCCTAACCTTCAAACTAACCCTAACCCTAACCCTAACCCATACCCTACGACGTACACGAACCCGTACCCGAACCCGTACCCTAAGCCGTACCCTAACCCTAATCCTAACCCTAACCCTAACCCTAAGCTACCCTTGACTGCTTCTGCCTCCAATAGATTTCCTAAGCACTAGTGTTTTAAGGAACAGGTTAAAAAGAGAATCCTAATGTGATTTCTTGATAATGGGTGTGTTCCTTATATTCTCCTACTGTCTAAACTCTTCTCCATGGCTGGACCCCCAAATAATATTCCTTGACGTGCTAAGGGGTATCTAGGGAGTGGGATAGGTTTAATAACTACCCTAACCCTAACGCGTACCCTAACCCTAACCCCTACCCTAACCCTAACACGAACCCTAATCCTAACCCGTACCCTAAACCGAGCCCTAACCTTCAAACTAACCCTAACCCTAACCCTAACCCATACCCTACGCCGTACACGAACCCGTAACTGAACCCGTACCCGAACCCGTACCCTAAGCCGTACCCTAACCCTAACCCTAACCCTAAGCTACCCTTGACTGCTTCTGCCTCCAATAGATTTCCTAAGCACTAGTGTTTTAAGGAACAGGTTAAAAAGAGAATCCTAATGTGATTTCTTGATAATGGGTGTGTTCCTTATCTTCTCCTAGTGTCTAAACTCTTCTCCATGCCTGGACCCCCAAATAATATTCCTTGACGTGCTAAGGGGTATCTAGAGAGTGGGATAGGTTTAATAACTACCCTAACCCTAACGCGTACCCTAACCCTAACCCCTACCCTAACCCTAACACGAACCCTAATCCTAACCCGTACCCTAAACCGAGCCCTAACCTTCAAATTAACACTAACCCTAACCCTAACACATACCCTACGCCGTACACGAACCCGTACCCAAACCCGTACCCTAAGCCGTACCCTAACCCTAACCCTAACCCTAACCCTAACCCTAAGCTACCCTTGACTGCTTCTGCCTCCAATAGATTTCCTAAGCACTAGTGTTTTAAGGAACAGGTTAAAAAGAGAATCCTAATGTGATTTCTTGATAATGGGTGTGTTCCTTATCTTCTCCTACTGTCTAAACTCTTCTCCATGGCTGAACCCCCAAAAAATATTCCTTGACGTGCTAAGGGGTATCTAGGGAGTGGGATAGGTTTAATAACTACCCTAACCCTAACGCGTACCCTAACCCTAACCCCTACCCTAACCCTAACACGAACCCTAATCCTAACCCGTACCCTAAACCGAGCCCTAACCTTCAAACTAACCCTAACCCTAACCCTAACCCATACCCTACGCCGTACCCGAACCCGTACCTGAACCCGTACGCGAACCCGTACCCTAAGCCGTACCCTAACCCTAACCCTAACCCTAAGCTACTCTTGAGTGCTTCTGCCTCCAATAGATTTCCTAAGCACTAGTGTTTTAAGGAACAGGTTAAAAAGAGAATCCTAATGTGATTTCTTGATAATGGGTGTGTTCCTTATCTTCTCCTAGTGTCTAAATTTTCTCCATGGCTGGACACCCAAATAATATTCCTTGACGTGCTAAGGGGTATCTAGAGAGTGGGATAGGTTTAATAACTACCCTAACCCTAACGCGTACCCTAACCCTAAACCCTACCCTAACCCTAACACGTACCCTAACCCTAACCCGTACCCTAAACCGAGCCCTTACCCTCAAACTAACCCTAACCCTAACCCTAACCCATATCCTACGCCATACCCAAACCCGTACCCGAACCCGTACCCTAACCCGTACCCTAAGCCGTATGCTAACCCTAACCCTAACCCTAAGCTACCCTTGACTGCTTCTGCCTCCAATAGATTTCCTAAGCACTAGTGTTTTAAGGAACAGGTTAAAAAGAGAATCCTAATGTGATTTCTTGATAATGGGTGTGTTCCTTATCTTCTCCTAGTGTCTAAACTCTTCTCCATGGCTGGACCCCCAAATAATATTCCTTGACGTGCTAAGGGGTATCTAGAGAGTGGGATAGGTTTAATAACTACCCTAACCCTAACGCGTACCCTAACCCTAACCCCTACCCTAACCCTAACACGAACCCTAATCCTAACCCGTACCCTAAACCGAGCCCTAACCTTCAAACGAACCCTAACCCTAACCCAAACCCATACCCTACGCCGTACACGAACCCGTACCCGAACCCGTACCCTAAGCCGTGTCCTAACCCTAGCCCTAACCCTAACCCTAACCCTAAGCTACCCTTGACTGCTTCTGCCTCCAATAGATTTCCTAAGCACTAGTGTTTTAAGGAACAGGTTAAAAAGAGAATCCTAATGTGATTTCTTGATAATGGGTGTGTTCCTTATCTTCTCATAGTGTCTAAACTCTTCTCCATGGCTGGACCCCCAAATAATATTCCTTGACGTGCTAAGGGGTATCTAGAGAGTGGGATAGGTTTAATAACTACCCTAACCCTAACGCGTACCCTAACCCTAACCCCTACCCTAACCCTAACAAGAACCCTAATCCTAACCCGTACCCTAAACCGAGCCCTAACCTTCAAACTAACCCTAACCCTAACCCTAACCCATACCCTACGACGTACACGAACCCGTACCCTAACCCGTACCCTAAGCCGTACCCTAACCCTAATCCTAACCCTAACCCTAACCCTAAGCTAACCTTGACTGCTTCTGCCTCCAATAGATTTCCTAAGCACTAGTGTTTTAAGGAACAGGTTAAAAAGAGAATCCTAATGTGATTTCTTGATAATGGGTGTGTTCCTTATATTCTCCTACTGTCTAAACTCTTCTCCATGGCTGGACCCCCAAATAATATTCCTTGACGTGCTAAGGGGTATCTAGGGAGTGGGATAGGTTTAATAACTACCCTAACCCTAACGCGTACCCTAACCCTAACCCCTACCCTAACCCTAACACGAACCCTAATCCTAACCCGTACCCTAAACCGAGCCCTAACCTTCAAACTAACCCTAACCCTAACCCTAACCCATACCCTACGCCGTACACAAACCCGTAACTGAACCCGTACCCGAACCCGTACCCTAAGCCGTACCCTAACCCTAACCCTAACCCTAAGCTACCCTTGACTGCTTCTGCCTCCAATAGATTTCCTAAGCACTAGTGTTTTAAGGAACAGGTTAAAAAGAGAATCCTAATGTGATTTCTTGATAATGGGTGTGTTCCTTACCTTCTCCTAGTGTCTAAACTCTTCTCCATGGCTGGACCCCCAAATAATATTCCTTGACGTGCTAAGGGGTATCTAGAGAGTGGGATAGGTTTAATAACTACCCTAACCCTAACGCGTACCCTAACCCTAACCCCTACCCTAACACTAACACGTACCTTAATCCTAACCCGTACCCTAAACCGAGCCCTAACCCTCAAACTAACCCTAACCCTAACCCTAACCCATACCCTACGCCGTACCCGAACCCGTACCCGTACCCGTACCCTAAGCCATACCCTAACCCTAACCCTAACCGTAACCCTAACTCTAAGCTACCCTTGACTGCTTCTGCCTCCAATAGATTTCCTAAGCACTAGTGTATTAAGGAACAGGTTAAAAAGAGAATCCTAATGTGATTTCAGGATAATGGGTGTGTTCCTTATCTTCTCATAGTGTCTAAACTCTTCTCCATGGCTGGACCCCCAAATAATATTCCTTGACGTGCTAAGGGGTATCTAGAGAGTGGGATAGGTTTAATAACTACCCTAACCCTAACGCGTACCCTAACCCTAACCCCTACCCTAACCCTAACACGAACCCTAATCCTAACCCGTACCCTAAACCGAGACCAAACCTTCAAACTAACCCTAACCCTAACACTAACCCATACCCTACGCCGTACACGAACCCGTACCCGAACCCGTACCCTAAGCCGTACCCTAACCCTAACCCTAACCCTAACCCTAACCCTAAGCTACCCTTGACTGCTTCTGCCTCCAATAGATTTCCTAAGCACTAGTGTTTTAAGGAACAGGTTAAAAAGAGAATCCTAATGTGATTTCTTGATAATGGGTGTGTTCCTTATCTTCTCCTACTGTCTAAACTCTTCTCCATGGCTGGACACCCAAATAATATTCCTTGACGTGCTAAGGGGTATCTAGAGAGTGGGATAGGTTTAATAACTACCCTAACCCTAACGCGTACCCTAACCCTAACCCCTACCCTAACCCTAACACGAACCCTAATCCTAACCCGTACCCTAAACCGAGCCCTAACGTTCAAACTAACCCTAACCCTAACCCAAACCCATACCCTACGCCGTACACGAACCCGTACCCGAACCCGTACCCTAAGCCGTGTCCTAACCCTAGCCCTAACCCTAAACCTAACCCTAAGCTACCCTTGTCTGCTTCTGCCTCCAATAGATTTCCTAAGCACTAGTGTTTTAAGGAACAGGTTAAAAAGAGAATCCTAATGTGATTTCTTGATAATGGGTGTGTTCCTTATCTTCTCCTAGTGTCTAAACTCTTCTCCATGCCTGGACCCCCAAATAATATTCCTTGACGTGCTAAGGGGTATCTAGAGAGTGGGATAGGTTTAATAACTACCCTAACCCTAACGCGTACCCTAACCCTAACCCCTACCCTAACCCTAACACGAACCCTAATCCTAACCCGTACCCTAAACCGAGCCCTAACCTTCAAATTAACACTAACCCTAACCCTAACACATACCCTACGCCGTACACGAACCCGTACCCAAACCCGTACCCTAAGCCGTACCCTAACCCTAACCCTAACCCTAACCCTAACCCTAAGCTACCCTTGACTGCTTCTGCCTCCAATAGATTTCCTAAGCACTAGTGTTTTAAGGAACAGGTTAAAAAGAGAATCCTAATGTGATTTCTTGATAATGGGTGTGTTCCTTATCTTCTCCTACTGTCTAAACTCTTCTCCATGGCTGAACCCCCAAAAAATATTCCTTGACGTGCTAAGGGGTATCTAGGGAGTGGGATAGGTTTAATAACTACCCTAACCCTAACGCGTACCCTAACCCTATCCCCTACCCTAACCCTAACACGAACCCTAATCCTAACCCGTACCCTAAACCGAGCCCTAACCTTCAAACTAACCCTAACCCTAACCCTAACCCATACCCTACGCCGTACCCGAACCCGTACCTGAACCCTTACGCGAACCCGTACCCTAAGCCGTACCCTAACCCTAACCCTAACCCTAAGCTACTCTTGACTGCTTCTGCCTCCAATAGATTTCCTAAGCACTAGTGTTTTAAGGAACAGGTTAAAAAGAGAATCCTAATGTGATTTCTTGATAATGGGTGTGTTCCTTATCTTCTCCTAGTGTCTAAACTTTTCTCCATGGCTGGACACCCAAATAATATTCCTTGACGTGCTAAGGGGTATCTAGAGAGTGGGATAGGTTTAATAACTACCCTAACCCTAACGCGTACCCTAACCCTAAACCCTACCCTAACCCTAACACGTACCCTAACCCTAACCCGTACCCTAAACCGAGCCCTTACCCTCAAACTAACCCTAACCCTAACCCTAACCCATATCCTACGCCATACCCAAACCCGTACCCGAACCCGTACCCTAACCCGTACCCTAAGCCGTATGCTAACCCTAACCCTAACCCTAAGCTACCCTTGACTGCTTCTGCCTCCAATAGATTTCCTAAGCACTAGTGTTTTAAGGAACAGGTTAAAAAGAGAATCCTAATGTGATTTCTTGATAATGGGTGTGTTCCTTATCTTCTCCTAGTGTCTAAACTCTTCTCCATGGCTGGACCCCCAAATAATATTCCTTGACGTGCTAAGGGGTATCTAGAGAGTGGGATAGGTTTAATAACTACCCTAACCCTAACGCGTACCCTAACCCTAACCCCTACCCTAACCCTAACACGAACCCTAATCCTAACCCGTACCCTAAACCGAGCCCTAACCTTCAAACGAACCCTAACCCTAACCCAAACCCACACCCTACGCCGTACACGAACCCATACCCGAACCCGTACCCTAAGCCGTGTCCTAACCCTAGCCCTAACCCTAACCCTAACCCTAAGCTACCCTTGACTGCTTCTGCCTCCAATAGATTTCCTAAGCACTAGTGTTTTAAGGAACAGGTTAAAAAGAGAATCCTAATGTGATTTCTTGATAATGGGTGTGTTCCTTATCTTCTCATAGTGTCTAAACTCTTCTCCATGGCTGGACCCCCAAATAATATTCCTTGACGTGCTAAGGGGTATCTAGAGAGTGGGATAGGTTTAATAACTACCCTAACCCTAACGCGTACCCTAACCCTAACCCCTACCCTAACCCTAACAAGAACCCTAATCCTAACCCGTACCCTAAACCGAGCCCTAACCTTCAAACTAACCCTAACCCTAACCCTAACCCATACCCTACGACGTACACGAACCCGTACCCGAACCCGTACCCTAAGCCGTACCCTAACCCTAATCCTAACCCTAACCCTAACCCTAAGCTACCCTTCACTGCTTCTGCCTCCAATAGATTTCCTAAGCACTAGTGTTTTAAGGAACAGGTTAAAAAGAGAATCCTAATGTGATTTCTTGATAATGGGTGTGTTCCTTATATTCTCCTACTGTCTAAACTCTTCTCCATGGCTGGACCCCCAAATAATATTCCTTGACGTGCTAAGGGGTATCTAGGGAGTGGGATAGGTTTAATAACTACCCTAACCCTAACGCGTACCCTAACCCTAACCCCTACCCTAACCCTAACACGAACCCTAATCCTAACCCGTACCCTAAACCGAGCCCTAACCTTCAAACTAACCCTAACCCTAACCCTAACCCATACCCTACGCCGTACACGAACCCGTAACTGAACCCGTACCCGAACCCGTACCCTAAGCCGTACCCTAACCCTAACCCTAACCCTAAGCTACCCTTGACTGCTTCTGCCTCCAATAGATTTCCTAAGCACTAGTGTTTTAAGGAACAGGTTAAAAAGAGAATCCTAATGTGATTTCTTGATAATGGGTGTGTTCCTTACCTTCTCCTAGTGTGTAAACTCTTCTCCATGGCTGGACCCCCAAATAATATTCCTTGACGTGCTAAGGGGTATCTAGAGAGTGGGATAGGTTTAATAACTACCCTAACCCTAACGCGTACCCTAACCCTAACCCCTACCCTAACACTAACACGTACCTTAATCCTAACCCGTACCCTAAACCGAGCCCTAACCCTCAAACTAACCCTAACCCTAACCCTAACCCATACCCTACGCCGTACCCGAACCCGTACCCGTACCCGTACCCTAAGCCATACCCTAACCCTAACCCTAACCGTAACCCTAACTCTAAGCTACCCTTGACTGCTTCTGCCTCCAATAGATTTCCTAAGCACTAGTGTATTAAGGAACAGGTTAAAAAGAGAATCCTAATGTGATTTCAGGATAATGGGTGTGTTCCTTATCTTCTCATAGTGTCTAAACTCTTCTCCATGGCTGGACCCCCAAATAATATTCCTTGACGTGCTAAGGGGTATCTAGAGAGTGGGATAGGTTTAATAACTACCCTAACCCTAACGCGTACCCTAACCCTAACCCCTACCCTAACCCTAACACGAACCCTAATCCTAACCCGTACCCTAAACCGAGACCAAACCTTCAAACTAACCCTAACCCTAACACTAACCCATACCCTACGCCGTACACGAACCCGTACCCGAACCCGTACCCTAAGCCGTACCCTAACCCTAACCCTAACCCTAACCCTAAGCTACCCTTGACTGCTTCTGCCTCCAATAGATTTCCTAAGCACTAGTGTTTTAAGGAACAGGTTAAAAAGAGAATCCTAATGTGATTTCTTGATAATGGGTGTGTTCCTTATCTTCTCCTACTGTCTAAACTCTTCTCCATGGCTGGACACCCAAATAATATTCCTTGACGTGCTAAGGGGTATCTAGAGAGTGGGATAGGTTTAATAACTACCCTAACCCTAACGCGTACCCTAACCCTAACCCCTAACCTAACCCTAACACGAACCCTAATCCTAACCCGTACCCCAAACCGAGCCCTAACCTTCAAACTAACCCTAACCCTAACCCAAACCCATACCCTACGCCGTACACGAACCCGTACCCGAACCCGTACCCTAAGCCGTGTCCTAACCCTAGCCCTAACCCTAAACCTAACCCTAAGCTACCCTTGTCTGCTTCTGCCTCCAATAGATTTCCTAAGCACTAGTGTTTTAAGGAACAGGTTAAAAAGAGAATCCTAATGTGATTTCTTGATAATGGGTGTGTTCCTTATCTTTTCCTAGTGTCTAAACTCTTCTCCATGCCTGGACCCCCAAATAATATTCCTTGACGTGCTAAGGGGTATCTAGAGAGTGGGATAGGTTTAATAACTACCCTAACCCTAACGCGTACCCTAACCCTAACCCCTACCCTAACCCTAACACGAACCCTAATCCTAACCCGTACCCTAAACCGAGCCCTAACCTTCAAACTAACCCTAACCCTAACCCTAACCCATACCCTACGCCGTACACGAACCCGTACCTGAACCCGTACCCGAACCCGTACCCTAAGCCGTACCCTAACCCTAACACTAACCCTAAGCTGCCCTTGACTGCTTCTGCCTCCAATAGATTTCCTAAGCACTAGTGTTTTAAGGAACAGGTTAAAAAGAGAATCCTAATGTGATTTCTTGATAATGGGTGTGTTCCTTACCTTCTCCTAGTGTCTAAACTCTTCTCCATGGCTGGACCCCCAAATAATATTCCTTGACGTGCTAAGGGGTATCTAGAGAGTGGGATAGGTTTAATAACTACCCTAACCCTAACGCGTACCCTAACTCTAACCACTACCCTAACCCTAACACGTACCCTAATCCTAACCCGTACCCTAAACCGAGCCCTAACCCTCAAACTAACCCTAACCCATACCCTACGCCGTACCCGAACCCGTACCCTAAGCCATACCCTAACCCTAACCCTAACCGTAACCCTAACTCTAAGCTACCCTTGACTGCTTCTGCCTCCAATAGATTTCCTAAGCACTAGTGTATTAAGGAACAGGTTAAAAAGAGAATCCTAATGTGATTTCAGGATAATGGGTGTGTTCCTTATCTTCTCATAGTGTCTAAACTCTTCTCCATGGCTGGACCCCCAAATAATATTCCTTGACGTGCTAAGGGGTATCTAGAGAGTGGGATAGGTTTAATAACTACCCTAACCCTAACGAGTACCCTAACCCTAACCCCTACCCTAACACTAACACGAACCCTAATCCTAACCCGTACCCTAAACCGAGCCCTAACCTTCAAACTAACCCTAAACCTAACCCAAACCCATACCCTACGCCGTACACTAACCCGTACCGAACCCGTACCCTAAGCCGTGTCCTAACCCTAGCCCTAACCCTAACCCTAACCCTAAGCTACCCTTGACTGCTTCTGCCTCCAATAGATTTCCTAAGCACTAGTGTTTTAAGGAACAGGTTAAAAAGAGAATCCTAATGTGATTTCTTGATAATGGGTGTGTTCCTTATCTTCTCCTAGTGTCTAAACTCTTCTCCATGGCTGGACCCCCAAATAATATTCCTTGACGTGCTAAGGGGTATCTAGAGAGTGGGATAGGTTTAATAACTACCCTAACCCTAACGCGTACCCTAACCCTAACCCCTACCCTAACCCTAACACGAACCCTAATCCTAACCCGTACCCTAAACCGAGCCCTAACCTTCAAACTAACCCTAACCCTAACCCTAACACATACCCTACGCCGTACACGAACCCGTACCCGAACCCGTACCCTAAGCCGTACCCTAACCCAAACCCTAACCCTAACCCTAACCCTAAGCTACCCTTGACTGCTTCTGCCTCCAATAGATTTCCTAAGCACTAGTGTTTTAAGGAACAGGTTAAAAAGAGAATCCTAATGTGATTTCTTGATAATGGGTGTGTTCCTTATCTTCTCCTAGTGTCTAAACTTTTCTCCATGGCTGGACACCCAAATAATATTCCTTGACGTGCTAAGGGGTATCTAGGGAGTGGGATAGGTTTAATAACTACCCTAACCCTAACGCGTACCCTAACCCTAAACCCTACCCTAACCCTAACACGTACCCTAATCCTAACCCGTACCCTAAACCGAGCCCTTACCCTCAAACTAACCCTAACCCTAACCCTAACCCATATCCTACGCCATACCCAAACCCGTACCCGAACCCGTACCCTAAGCCGTACCCTAACCCTAACCCTAACCCTAAGCTACCCTTGACTGCTTCTGCCTCCAATTGATTTCCTAAGCACTAGTGTTTTAAGGAACAGGTTAAAAAGAGAATCCTAATGTGATTTCTTGATAATGGGTGTGTACCTTATCTTCTCCTAGTGTCTAAACTCTTCTCCATGGCTGGACGCCCAAATAATATTCCTTGACGTGCTAAGGGGTATCTAGAGAGTGGGATAGGTTTAATAACTACCCTAACCCTAACGCGTACCCTAACCCTAACCCCTACCCTAACCCTAACACGTAACCTAATCCTAACCCGTAACCTAAACCGAGCGCTAACACTCAAACTAACCCTAACCCTAACCCTAACCCATACCCTACGCCGTACACGAACCCGTACCCGAACCCGTACCCTAAGCCATACCCTAACCCTAACCCTAACCCTAACCCTAACCCTAAGCTACCCTTGACTGCTTCTGCCTCCAATAGATTTCCTAAGCACTAGTGTTTTAAGGAACAGGTTAAAAAGAGAATCCTAATGTGATTTCTTGATAATGGGTGTGTTCCTTATCTTCTCCTACTGTCTAAACTCTTCTCCATGGCTGGACACCCAAATAATATTCCTTGACGTGCTAAGGGGTATCTAGAGAGTGGGATAGGTTTAATAACTACCCTAACCCTAACGCGTACCCTAACCCTAACCCCTACCCTAACCCTAACACGAACCCTAATCCTATCCCGTACCCTAAACCGAGCCCTAACCTTCAAACTAACCCTAACCCTAACCCAAACCCATACCCTACGCCGTACACGAACCCGTACCCGAACCCGTACCCTAAGCCGTGTCCTAACCCTAGCCCTAACCCTAAACCTAACCCTAAGCTACCCTTGTCTGCTTCTGCCTCCAATAGATTTCCTAAGCACTAGTGTTTTAAGGAACAGGTTAAAAAGAGAATCCTAATGTGATTTCTTGATAATGGGTGTGTTCCTTATCTTTTCCTAGTGTCTAAACTCTTCTCCATGCCTGGACCCCCAAATAATATTCCTTGACGTGCTAAGGGGTATCTAGAGAGTGGGATAGGTTAAATAACTACCCTAACCCTAACGCGTACCCTAACCCTAACCCCTACCCTAACCCTAACACGAACCCTAATCCTAACCCGTACCCTAAACCGAGCCCTAACCTTCAAATTAACACTAACCCTAACCCTAACACATACCCTACGCCGTACACGAACCCGTACCCAAACCCGTACCCTAAGCCATACCCTAACCCTAACCCTAACCCTAACCCTAACCCTAAGCTACCCTTGACTGCTTCTGCCTCCAATAGATTTCCTAAGCACTAGTGTTTTAAGGAACAGGTTAAAAAGAGAATCCTAATGTGATTTCTTGATAATGGGTGTGTTCCTTATCTTCTCCTACTGTCTAAACTCTTCTCCATGGCTGGACCCCCAAATAATATTCCTTGACGTGCTAAGGGGTATCTAGGGAGTGGGATAGGTTTAATAACTACCCTAACCCTAACGCGTACCCTAACCCTAACCCCTACCCTAACCCTAACACGTACCCTAATCCTAACCCGTACCCTAAACCGAGCCCTAACCTTCAAACTAACCCTAACCCTAACACTAACCCATACCCTACGCCGTACACGAACCCGTACCCGAAGCCGTACCCTAAGCCGTACCCTAACCCTAACCCTAACCCTAACCCTAACCCTAAGCTACCCTTGACTGCTTCTGCCTCCAATAGATTTCCTAAGCACTAGTGTTTTAAGGAACAGGTTAAAAAGAGAATCCTAATGTGATTTCTTGATAATGGGTGTGTTCCTTATCTTCTCCTATTGTCTAAACTTTTCTCCATGGCTGGACACCCAAATAATATTCCTTGACGTGCTAAGGGGTATCTAGAGAGTGGGATAGGTTTAATAACTACCCTAACCCTAACGCATACCGTAACCCTAAACCCTACCCTAACCCTAACACGTGCCCTAATTCTAACCCGTACCCTAAACCGAGCCCTTACCCTCAAACTAACCCTAACCCTAACCCTAACCCATATCCTACGCCATACCCAAACCCGTACCCGAACCCGTACCCGAACCCGTACCCTAAGCCGTACCCTAACCCTAACCCTAACCCTAAGCTACCCTTGACTGCTTCTGCCTCCAATAGATTTCCTAAGCACTAGTGTTTTAAGGAACAGGTTAAAAAGAGAATCCTAATGTGATTTCTTGATAATGGGGGTGTTCCTTATCTTCTCCTAGTGTCTAAACTCTTCTCCATGGCTGGACCCCCAAATAATATTCCTTGACGTGCTAAGGGGTATCTAGAGAGTGGGATAGGTTTAATAACTACCCTAACCCTAACACGTACCCTAACCCTAACCCCTACCCTAACCCTAACACGAACCCTAATCCTAACCCGTACCCTAAACCGAGCCCTAACCTTCAAACTAACCCTAACCCTAACCCAAACCCATACCCTACGCCGAACACGAAACCGTACCCGAACCCGTACCCTAAGCCGTGTCCTCATCCTAGCCCTAACCCTAACCCTAACCCTAAGCTACCTTTGACTGCTTCTGCCTCCAATAGATTTCCTAAGCACTAGTGTTTTAAGGAACAGGTTAAAAAGAGAATCCTAATGTGATTTCTTGATAATGGGTGTGTTCCTTATCTTCTCCTAGTGTCTAAACTCTTCTCCATGGCTGGACCCCCAAATAATATTCCTTGACGTGCTAAGGGGTATCTAGAGTGTGGGATAGGTTTAATAACTACCCTAACCCTAACGCGTACCCTAACCCTAACCCCTACCCTAACCCTAACAAGAACCCTAATCCTTACCCGTACCCTAAACCGAGCCCTAACCTTCAAACTAACCCTAACCCTAACACTAACCCATACACTACGCCGTACACGAACCCGTACCCGAACCCGTACCCTAAGCCGTACCCTAACCCTAACCCTAACCCTAACCCTAACCCTAAGCTACCCTTGACTGCTTCTGCCTCCAATAGATTTCCTAAGCACTAGTGTTTTAAGGAACAGGTTAAAAAGAGAATCCTAATGTGATTTCTTGATAATGGGTGTGTTCCTTATCTTCTCCTACTGTCTAAACTCTTCTCCATGGCTGGACACCCAAATAATATTCCTTGACGTGCTAAGGGGTATCTAGAGAGTGGGATAGGTTTAATAACTACCCTAACCCTAACGCGTACCCTAACCCTAACCCCTACCCTAACCCTAACACGAACCCTAATCCTAACCCGTACCCTAAACCGAGCCCTAACGTTCAAACTAACCCTAACCCTAACCCAAACCCATACCCTACGCCGTACACGAACCCGTACCCGAACCCGTACCCTAAGCCGTGTCCTAACCCTAGCCCTAACCCTAAACCTAACCCTAAGCTACCCTTGTCTGCTTCTGCCTCCAATAGATTTCCTAAGCACTAGTGTTTTAAGGAACAGGTTAAAAAGAGAATCCTAATGTGATTTCTTGATAATGGGTGTGTTCCTTATCTTCTCCTACTGTCTAAACTCTTCTCCATGGCTGAACCCCCAAAAAATATTCCTTGACGTGCTAAGGGGTATCTAGGGAGTGGGATAGGTTTAATAACTACCCTAACCCTAACGCGTACCCTAACCCTAACCCCTACCCTAACCCTAACACGAACCCTAATCCTAACCCGTACCCTAAACCGAGCCCTAACCTTCAAACTAACCCTAACCCTAACCCTAACACATACCCTACGCCGTACACGAACCCGTACCCGAACCCGTACCCTAAGCCGTACCCTAACCCAAACCCTAACCCTAACCCTAACCCTAAGCTACCCTTGACTGCTTCTGCCTCCAATAGATTTCCTAAGCACTAGTGTTTTAAGGAACAGGTTAAAAAGAGAATCCTAATGTGATTTCTTGATAATGGGTGTGTTCCTTATCTTCTCCTAGTGTCTAAACTTTTCTCCATGGCTGGACACCCAAATAATATTCCTTGACGTGCTAAGGGGTATCTAGGGAGTGGGATAGGTTTAATAACTACCCTAACCCTAACGCGTACCCTAACCCTAAACCCTACCCTAACCCTAACACGTACCCTAATCCTAACCCGTACCCTAAACCGAGCCCTTACCCTCAAACTAACCCTAACCCTAACCCTAACCCATATCCTACGCCATACTCAAACCCGTACCCGAACCCGTACCCTAAGCCGTACCCTAACCCTAACCCTAACCCTAAGCTACCCTTGACTGCTTCTGCCTCCAATTGATTTCCTAAGCACTAGTGTTTTAAGGAACAGGTTAAAAAGAGAATCCTAATGTGATTTCTTGATAATGGGTGTGTACCTTATCTTCTCCTAGTGTCTAAACTCTTCTCCATGGCTGGACGCCCAAATAATATTCCTTGACGTGCTAAGGGGTATCTAGAGAGTGGGATAGGTTTAATAACTACCCTAACCCTAACGCGTACCCTAACCCTAACCCCTACCCTAACCCTAACACGTAACCTAATCCTAACCCGTAACCTAAACCGAGCGCTAACACTCAAACTAACCCTAACCCTAACTCTAACCCATAACCTACGCCGTACACGAACCCGTACCCGAACCCGTACCCTAAGCCATACCCTAACCCTAACCCTAACCCTAACCCTAACCCTAAGCTACCCTTGACTGCTTCTGCCTCCAATAGATTTCCTAAGCACTAGTGTTTTAAGGAACAGGTTAAAAAGAGAATCCTAATGTGATTTCTTGATAATGGGTGTGTTCCTTATCTTCTCCTACTGTCTAAACTCTTCTCCATGGCTGGACACCCAAATAATATTCCTTGACGTGCTAAGGGGTATCTAGAGAGTGGGATAGGTTTAATAACTACCCTAACCCTAACGCGTACCCTAACCCTAAACCCTACCCTAACCCTAACACGAACCCTAATCCTAACCCGTACCCTAAACCGAGCCCTAACCTTCAAACTAACCCTAACCCTAACCCAAACCCATACCCTACGCCGTACACGAACCCGTACCCGAACCCGTACCCTAAGCCGTGTCCTAACCCTAGCCCTAACCCTAAACCTAACCCTAAGCTACCCTTGTCTGCTTCTGCCTCCAATAGATTTCCTAAGCACTAGTGTTTTAAGGAACAGGTTAAAAAGAGAATCCTAATGTGATTTCTTGATAATGGGTGTGTTCCTTATCTTTTCCTAGTGTCTAAACTCTTCTCCATGCCTGGACCCCCAAATAATATTCCTTGACGTGCTAAGGGGTATCTAGAGAGTGGGATAGGTTAAATAACTACCCTAACCCTAACGCGTACCCTAACCCTAACCCCTACCCTAACCCTAACACGAACCCTAATCCTAACCCGTACCCTAAACCGAGCCCTAACCTTCAAATTAACACTAACCCTAACCCTAACACATACCCTACGCCGTACACGAACCCGTACCCAAACCCGTACCCTAAGCCATACCCTAACCCTAACCCTAACCCTAACCCTAACCCTAAGCTACCCTTGACTGCTTCTGCCTCCAATAGATTTCCTAAGCACTAGTGTTTTAAGGAACAGGTTAAAAAGAGAATCCTAATGTGATTTCTTGATAATGGGTGTGTTCCTTATCTTCTCCTACTGTCTAAACTCTTCTCCATGGCTGGACCCCCAAATAATATTCCTTGACGTGCTAAGGGGTATCTAGGGAGTGGGATAGGTTTAATAACTACCCTAACCCTAACGCGTACCCTAACCCTAACCCCTACCCTAACCCTAACACGTACCCTAATCCTAACCCGTACCCTAAACCGAGCCCTAACCTTCAAACTAACCCTAACCCTAACACTAACCCATACCCTACGCCGTACACGAACCCGTACCCGAAGCCGTACCCTAAGCCGTACCCTAACCCTAACCCTAACCCTAACCCTAACCCTAAGCTACCCTTGACTGCTTCTGCCTCCAATAGATTTCCTAAGCACTAGTGTTTTAAGGAACAGGTTAAAAAGAGAATCCTAATGTGATTTCTTGATAATGGGTGTGTTCCTTATCTTCTCCTATTGTCTAAACTTTTCTCCATGGCTGGACACCCAAATAATATTCCTTGACGTGCTAAGGGGTATCTAGAGAGTGGGATAGGTTTAATAACTACCCTAACCCTAACGCATACCGTAACCCTAAACCCTACCCTAACCCTAACACGTGCCCTAATTCTAACCCGTACCCTAAACCGAGCCCTTACCCTCAAACTAACCCTAACCCTAACCCTAACCCATATCCTACGCCATACCCAAACCCGTACCCGAACCCGTACCCGAACCCGTACCCTAAGCCGTACCCTAACCCTAACCCTAACCCTAAGCTACCCTTGACTGCTTCTGCCTCCAATAGATTTCCTAAGCACTAGTGTTTTAAGGAACAGGTTAAAAAGAGAATCCTAATGTGATTTCTTGATAATGGGGGTGTTCCTTATCTTCTCCTAGTGTCTAAACTCTTCTCCATGGCTGGACCCCCAAATAATATTCCTTGACGTGCTAAGGGGTATCTAGAGAGTGGGATAGGTTTAATAACTACCCTAACCCTAACACGTACCCTAACCCTAACCCCTACCCTAACCCTAACACGAACCCTAATCCTAACCCGTACCCTAAACCGAGCCCTAACCTTCAAACTAACCCTAACCCTAACCCAAACCCATACCCTACGCCGAACACGAAACCGTACCCGAACCCGTACCCTAAGCCGTGTCCTCATCCTAGCCCTAACCCTAACCCTAACCCTAAGCTACCTTTGACTGCTTCTGCCTCCAATAGATTTCCTAAGCACTAGTGTTTTAAGGAACAGGTTAAAAAGAGAATCCTAATGTGATTTCTTGATAATGGGTGTGTTCCTTATCTTCTCCTAGTGTCTAAACTCTTCTCCATGGCTGGACCCCCAAATAATATTCCTTGACGTGCTAAGGGGTATCTAGAGTGTGGGATAGGTTTAATAACTACCCTAACCCTAACGCGTACCCTAACCCTAACCCCTACCCTAACCCTAACAAGAACCCTAATCCTTACCCGTACCCTAAACCGAGCCCTAAACTTCAAACTAACCCTAACCCTAACACTAACCCATACACTACGCCGTACACGAACCCGTACCCGAACCCGTACCCTAAGCCGTACCCTAACCCTAACCCTAACCCTAACCCTAACCCTAAGCTACCCTTGACTGCTTCTGCCTCCAATAGATTTCCTAAGCACTAGTGTTTTAAGGAACAGGTTAAAAAGAGAATCCTAATGTGATTTCTTGATAATGGGTGTGTTCCTTATCTTCTCCTACTGTCTAAACTCTTCTCCATGGCTGGACACCCAAATAATATTCCTTGACGTGCTAAGGGGTATCTAGAGAGTGGGATAGGTTTAATAACTACCCTAACCCTAACGCGTACCCTAACCCTAACCCCTACCCTAACCCTAACACGAACCCTAATCCTAACCCGTACCCTAAACCGAGCCCTAACGTTCAAACTAACCCTAACCCTAACCCAAACCCATACCCTACGCCGTACACGAACCCGTACCCGAACCCGTACCCTAAGCCGTGTCCTAACCCTAGCCCTAACCCTAAACCTAACCCTAAGCTACCCTTGTCTGCTTCTGCCTCCAATAGATTTCCTAAGCACTAGTGTTTTAAGGAACAGGTTAAAAAGAGAATCCTAATGTGATTTCTTGATAATGGGTGTGTTCCTTATCTTCTCCTACTGTCTAAACTCTTCTCCATGGCTGAACCCCCAAAAAATATTCCTTGACGTGCTAAGGGGTATCTAGGGAGTGGGATAGGTTTAATAACTACCCTAACCCTAACGCGTACCCTAACCCTAACCCCTACCCTAACCCTAACACGAACCCTAATCCTAACCCGTACCCTAAACCGAGCCCTAACCTTCAAACTAACCCTAACCCTAACCCTAACCCATACCCTACGCCGTACCCGAACCCGTACCTGAACCCTTACGCGAACCCGTACCCTAAGCCGTACCCTAACCCTAACCCTAACCCTAAGCTACTCTTGACTGCTTCTGCCTCCAATAGATTTCCTAAGCACTAGTGTTTTAAGGAACAGGTTAAAAAGAGAATCCTAATGTGATTTCTTGATAATGGGTGTGTTCCTTATCTTCTCCTAGTGTCTAAACTTTTCTCCATGGCTGGACACCCAAATAATATTCCTTGACGTGCTAAGGGGTATCTAGAGAGTGGGATAGGTTTAATAACTACCCTAACCCTAACGCGTACCCTAACCCTAAACCCTACCCTAACCCTAACACGTACCCTAACCCTAACCCGTACCCTAAACCGAGCCCTTACCCTCAAACTAACCCTAACCCTAACCCTAACCCATATCCTACGCCATACCCAAACCCGTACCCGAACCCGTACCCTAACCCGTACCCTAAGCCGTATGCTAACCCTAACCCTAACCCTAAGCTACCCTTGACTGCTTCTGCCTCCAATAGATTTCCTAAGCACTAGTGTTTTAAGGAACAGGTTAAAAAGAGAATCCTAATGTGATTTCTTGATAATGGGTGTGTTCCTTATCTTCTCCTAGTGTCTAAACTCTTCTCCATGGCTGGACCCCCAAATAATATTCCTTGACGTGCTAAGGGGTATCTAGAGAGTGGGATAGGTTTAATAACTACCCTAACCCTAACGCGTACCCTAACCCTAACCCCTACCCTAACCCTAACACGAACCCTAATCCTAACCCGTACCCTAAACCGAGCCCTAACCTTCAAACGAACCCTAACCCTAACCCAAACCCATACCCTACGCCGTACACGAACCCATACCCGAACCCGTACCCTAAGCCGTGTCCTAACCCTAGCCCTAACCCTAACCCTAACCCTAAGCTACCCTTGACTGCTTCTGCCTCCAATAGATTTCCTAAGCACTAGTGTTTTAAGGAACAGGTTAAAAAGAGAATCCTAATGTGATTTCTTGATAATGGGTGTGTTCCTTATCTTCTCATAGTGTCTAAACTCTTCTCCATGGCTGGACCCCCAAATAATATTCCTTGACGTGCTAAGGGGTATCTAGAGAGTGGGATAGGTTTAATAACTACCCTAACCCTAACGCGTACCCTAACCCTAACCCCTACCCTAACCCTAACAAGAACCCTAATCCTAACCCGTACCCTAAACCGAGCCCTAACCTTCAAACTAACCCTAACCCTAACCCTAACCCATACCCTACGACGTACACGAACCCGTACCCGAACCCGTACCCTAAGCCGTACCCTAACCCTAATCCTAACCCTAACCCTAACCCTAAGCTACCCTTGACTGCTTCTGCCTCCAATAGATTTCCTAAGCACTAGTGTTTTAAGGAACAGGTTAAAAAGAGAATCCTAATGTGATTTCTTGATAATGGGTGTGTTCCTTATATTCTCCTACTGTCTAAACTCTTCTCCATGGCTGGACCCCCAAATAATATTCCTTGACGTGCTAAGGGGTATCTAGGGAGTGGGATAGGTTTAATAACTACCCTAACCCTAACGCGTACCCTAACCCTAACCCCTACCCTAACCCTAACACGAACCCTAATCCTAACCCGTACCCTAAACCGAGCCCTAACCTTCAAACTAACCCTAACCCTAACCCTAACCCATACCCTACGCCGTACACGAACCCGTAACTGAACCCGTACCCGAACCCGTACCCTAAGCCGTACCCTAACCCTAACCCTAACCCTAAGCTACCCTTGACTGCTTCTGCCTCCAATAGATTTCCTAAGCACTAGTGTTTTAAGCAACAGGTTAAAAAGAGAATCCTAATGTGATTTCTTGATAATGGGTGTGTTCCTTACCTTCTCCTAGTGTCTAAACTCTTCTCCATGGCTGGACCCCCAAATAATATTCCTTGACGTGCTAAGGGGTATCTAGAGAGTGGGATAGGTTTAATAACTACCCTAACCCTAACGCGTACCCTAACCCTAACCCCTACCCTAACACTAACACGTACCTTAATCCTAACCCGTACCCTAAACCGAGCCCTAACCCTCAAACTAACCCTAACCCTAACCCTAACCCATACCCTACGCCGTACCCGAACCCGTACCCGTACCCGTACCCTAAGCCATACCCTAACCCTAACCCTAACCGTAACCCTAACTCTAAGCTACCCTTGACTGCTTCTGCCTCCAATAGATTTCCTAAGCACTAGTGTATTAAGGAACAGGTTAAAAAGAGAATCCTAATGTGATTTCAGGATAATGGGTGTGTTCCTTATCTTCTCATAGTGTCTAAACTCTTCTCCATGGCTGGACCCCCAAATAATATTCCTTGACGTGCTAAGGGGTATCTAGAGAGTGGGATAGGTTTAATAACTACCCTAACCCTAACGCGTACCCTAACCCTAACCCCTACCCTAACCCTAACACGAACCCTAATCCTAACCCGTACCCTAAACCGAGACCAAACCTTCAAACTAACCCTAACCCTAACACTAACCCATACCCTACGCCGTACACGAACCCGTACCCGAACCCGTACCCTAAGCCGTACCCTAACCCTAACCCTAACCCTAACCCTAAGCTACCCTTGACTGCTTCTGCCTCCAATAGATTTCCTAAGCACTAGTGTTTTAAGGAACAGGTTAAAAAGAGAATCCTAATGTGATTTCTTGATAATGGGTGTGTTCCTTATCTTCTCCTACTGTCTAAACTCTTCTCCATGGCTGGACACCCAAATAATATTCCTTGACGTGCTAAGGGGTATCTAGAGAGTGGGATAGGTTTAATAACTACCCTAACCCTAACGCGTACCCTAACCCTAACCCCTACCCTAACCCTAACACGAACCCTAATCCTAACCCGTACCCTAAACCGAGCCCTAACCTTCAAACTAACCCTAACCCTAACCCAAACCCATACCCTACGCCGTACACGAACCCGTACCCGAACCCGTACCCTAAGCCGTGTCCTAACCCTAGCCCTAACCCTAAACCTAACCCTAAGCTACCCTTGTCTGCTTCTGCCTCCAATAGATTTCCTAAGCACTAGTGTTTTAAGGAACAGGTTAAAAAGAGAATCCTAATGTGATTTCTTGATAATGGGTGTGTTCCTTATCTTTTCCTAGTGTCTAAACTCTTCTCCATGCCTGGACCCCCAAATAATATTCCTTGACGTGCTAAGGGGTATCTAGAGAGTGGGATAGGTTTAATAACTACCCTAACCCTAACGCGTACCCTAACCCTAACCCCTACCCTAACCCTAACACGAACCCTAATCCTAACCCGTACCCTAAACCGAGCCCTAACCTTCAAATTAACACTAACCCTAACCCTAACACATACCCTACGCCGTACACGAACCCGTACACAAACCCGTACCCTAAGCCATACCCTAACCCTAACCCTAACCCTAACCCTAACCCTAAGCTACCCTTGACTGCTTCTGCCTCCAATAGATTTCCTAAGCACTAGTGTTTTAAGGAACAGGTTAAAAAGAGAATCCTAATGTGATTTCTTGATAATGGGTGTGTTCCTTATCTTCTCCTACTGTCTAAACTCTTCTCCATGGCTGGACCCCCAAATAATATTCCTTGACGTGCTAAGGGGTATCTAGGGAGTGGGATAGGTTTAATAACTACCCTAACCCTAACGCGTACCCTAAACCTAACCCCTACCCTAACCCTAACACGTACCCTAATCCTAACCCGTACCCTAAACCGAGCCCTAACCTTCAAACTAACCCTAACCCTAACACTAACCCATACCCTACGCCGTACACGAACCCGTACCCGAACCCGTACCCTAAGCCGTACCCTAACCCTAACCCTAACCCTAACCCTAACCCTAAGCTACCCTTGACTGCTTCTGCCTCCAATAGATTTCCTAAGCACTAGTGTTTTAAGGAACAGGTTAAAAAGAGAATCCTAATGTGATTTCTTGATAATGGGTGTGTTCCTTATCTTCTCCTAGTGTCTAAACTTTTCTCCATGGCTGGACACCCAAATAATATTCCTTGACGTGCTAAGGGGTATCTAGAGAGTGGGATAGGTTTAATAACTACCCTAACCCTAACGCGTACCGTAACCCTAAACCCTACCCTAACCCTAACACGTGCCCTAATTCTAACCCGTACCCTAAACCGAGCCCTTACCCTCAAACTAACCCTAACCCTAACCCTAACCCATATCCTACGCCATACCCAAACCCGTACCCGAACCCGTACCCGAACCCGTACCCTAAGCCGTACCCTAACCCTAACCCTAACCCTAAGCTACCCTTGACTGCTTCTGCCTCCAATAGATTTCCTAAGCACTAGTGTTTTAAGGAACAGGTTAAAAAGAGAATCCTAATGTGATTTCTTGATAATGGGGGTGTTCCTTATCTTCTCCTAGTGTCTAAACTCTTCTCCATGGCTGGACCCCCAAATAATATTCCTTGACGTGCTAAGGGGTATCTAGAGAGTGGGATAGGTTTAATAACTACCCTAACCCTAACGCGTACCCTAACCCTAACCCCTACCCTAACCCTAACACGAACCCTAATCCTAACCCGTACCCTAAACCGAGCCCTAACCTTCAAACTAACCCTAACCCTAACCCAAACCCATACCCTACGCCGAACACGAAACCGTACCCGAACCCGTACCCTAAGCCGTGTCCTCACCCTAGCCCTAACCCTAACCCTAACCCTAAGCAACCTTTGACTGCTTCTGCCTCCAATAGATTTCCTAAGCACTAGTGTTTTAAGGAACAGGTTAAAAAGAGAATCCTAATGTGATTTCTTGATAATGGGTGTGTTCCTTATCTTCTCCTAGTGTCTAAACTCTTCTCCATGGCTGGACCCCCAAATAATATTCCTTGACGTGCTAAGGGGTATCTAGAGAGTGGGATAGGTTTAATAACTACCCTAACCCTAACGCGTACCCTAACCCTAACCCCTACCCTAACCCTAACAAGAACCCTAATCCTTACCCGTACCCTAAACCGAGCCCTAACCTTCAAACTAACCCTAACCCTAACCCCAACCCATACCCTACGACGTACACGAACCCGTACCCGAACCCGTACCCTAAGCCGTACCCTAACCCTAATCCTAACCCTAACCCTAACCCTAAGCTACCCTTGACTGCTTCTGCCTCCAATAGATTTCCTAAGCACTAGTGTTTTAAGGAACAGGTTAAAAAGAGAATCCTAATGTGATTTCTTGATAATGGGTGTGTTCCTTATCTTCTCCTACTGTCTAAACTCTTCTCCATGGCTGGACCCCCAAATAATATTCCTTGACGTGCTAAGGGGTATCTAGGGAGTGGGATAGGTTTAATAACTACCCTAACCCTAACGCGTACCCTAACCCTAACCCCTACCCTAACCCTAACACGAACCCTAATCCTAACCCGTAACCTAAACCGAGCCCTAACCTTCAAACTAACCCTAACCCTAACCCTAACCCATACCCTACGCCGTACACGAACCCGTACCTGAACCCATACCCGAACCCGTACCCTAAGCCGTACCCTAACCCTAACCCTAACCCTAAGCTGCCCTTGACTGCTTCTGCCTCCAATAGATTTCCTAAGCACTAGTGTTTTAAGGAACAGGTTAAAAAGAGAATCCTAATGTGATTTCTTGATAATGGGTGTGTTCCTTACCTTCTCCTAGTGTCTAAACTCTTCTCCATGGCTGGACCCCCAAATAATATTCCTTGACGTGCTAAGGGGTATCTAGAGAGTGGGATAGGTTTAATAACTACCCTAACCCTAACGCGTACCCTAACTCTAACCACTACCCTAACCCTAACACGTACCCTAATCCTAACCCGTACCCTAAACCGAGCCCTAACCCTCAAACTAACCCTAACCCATACCCTACGCCGTACCCGAACCCGTACCCTAAGCCATACCCTAACCCTAACCCTAACCGTAACCCTAACTCTAAGCTACCCTTGACTGCTTCTGCCTCCAATAGATTTCCTAAGCACTAGTGTATTAAGGAACAGGTTAAAAAGAGAATCCTAATGTGATTTCAGGATAATGGGTGTGTTCCTTATCTTCTCATAGTGTCTAAACTCTTCTCCATGGCTGGACCCCCAAATAATATTCCTTGACGTGCTAAGGGGTATCTAGAGAGTGGGATAGGTTTAATAACTACCCTAACCCTAACGCGTACCCTAACCCTAACCCCTACCCTAACACTAACACGAACCCTAATCCTAACCCGTACCCTAAACCGAGCCCTAACCTTCAAACTAACCCTAAACCTAACCCAAACCCATACCCTACGCCGTACACTAACCCGTACCCGAACCCGTACCCTAAGCCGTGTCCTAACCCTAGCCCTAACCCTAACCCTAACCCTAAGCTACCCTTGACTGCTTCTGCCTCCAATAGATTTCCTAAGCACTAGTGTTTTAAGGAACAGGTTAAAAAGAGAATCCTAATGTGATTTCTTGATAATGGGTGTGTTCCTTATCTTCTCCTAGTGTCTAAACTCTTCTCCATGGCTGGACCCCCAAATAATATTCCTTGACGTGCTAAGGGGTATCTAGAGAGTGGGATAGGTTTAATAACTACCCTAACCCTAACGCGTACCCTAACCCTAACCCCTACCCTAACCCTAACACGAACCCTAATCCTAACCCGTACCCTAAACCGAGCCCTAACCTTCAAACTAACCCTAACCCTAACCCTAACACATACCCTACGCCGTACACGAACCCGTACCCGAACCCGTACCCTAAGCCGTACCCTAACCCAAACCCTAACCCTAACCCTAACCCTAAGCTACCCTTGACTGCTTCTGCCTCCAATAGATTTCCTAAGCACTAGTGTTTTAAGGAACAGGTTAAAAAGAGAATCCTAATGTGATTTCTTGATAATGGGTGTGTTCCTTATCTTCTCCTAGTGTCTAAACTTTTCTCCATGGCTGGACACCCAAATAATATTCCTTGACGTGCTAAGGGGTATCTAGAGAGTGGGATAGGTTTAATAACTACCCTAACCCTAACGCGTACCCTAACCCTAAACCCTACCCTAACCCTAACACGTACCCTAATCCTAACCCGTACCCTAAACCGAGCCCTTACCCTCAAACTAACCCTAACCCTAACCCTAACCCATATCCTACGCCATACCCAAACCCGTACCCGAACCCGTACCCTAAGCCGTACCCTAACCCTAACCCTAACCCTAAGCTACCCTTGACTGCTTCTGCCTCCAATAGATTTCCTAAGCACTAGTGTTTTAAGGAACAGGTTAAAAAGAGAATCCTAATGTGATTTCTTGATAATGGGTGTGTACCTTATCTTCTCCTAGTGTCTAAACTCTTCTCCATGGCTGGACGCCCAAATAATATTCCTTGACGTGCTAAGGGGTATCTAGAGAGTGGGATAGGTGTAATAACTACCCTAACCCTAACGCGTACCCTAACCCTAACCCCTACCCTAACCCTAACACGTAACCTAATCCTAACCCGTAACCTAAACCGAGCGCTAACACTCAAACTAACCCTAACCCTAACCCTAACCCATACCCTACGCCGTACACGAACCCGTACCCGAACCCGTACCCTAAGCCATACCCTAACCCTAACCCTAACCCTAACCCTAACCCTAAGCTACCCTTGACTGCTTCTGCCTCCAATAGATTTCCTAAGCACTAGTGTTTTAAGGAACAGGTTAAAAAGAGAATCCTAATGTGATTTCTTGATAATGGGTGTGATCCTTACCTTCTCCTAGTGTCTAAACTCTTCTCCATGGCTGGACCCCCAAATAATATTCCTTGACGTGCTAAGGGGTATCTAGAGAGTGGGATAGGTTTAATAACTACCTTAACCCTAACACGTACCCTAACCCTAACCCCTACCCTAACCCTAACACGTACCTTAATCCTAACCCGTACCCTAAACCGAGCCCTAACCCTCAAACTAACCCTAACCCTAACCCTAACCCATACCCTACGCCGTACCCGAACCCGTACCCGAACCCGTACCCTAAGCCATACCCTAACCCTAACCCTAACCGTAACCCTAACTCTAAGCTACCCTTGACTGCTTCTGCCTCCAATAGATTTCCTAAGCACTAGTGTATTAAGGAACAGGTTAAAAAGAGAATCCTAATGTGATTTCAGGATAATGGGTGTGTTCCTTATCTTCTCATAGTGTCTAAACTCTTCTCCATGGCTGGACCCCCAAATAATATTCCTTGACGTGCTAAGGGGTATCTAGAGAGTGGGATAGGTTTAATAACTACCCTAACCCTAACGCGTACCCTAACCCTAACCCCTACCCTAACCCTAACACGAACCCTAATCCTAACCCGTACCCTAAACCGAGACCAAACCTTCAAACTAACCGTAACCCTAACACTAACCCATACCCTACGCCGTACACGAACCCGTACCCGAACCCGTACCCTAAGCCGTACCCTAACCCTAACCCTAACCCTAACCCTAACCCTAAGCTACCCTTGACTGCTTCTGCCTCCAATAGATTTCCTAAGCACTAGTGTTTTAAGGAACAGGTTAAAAAGAGAATCCTAATGTGATTTCTTGATAATGGGTGTGTTCCTTATCTTCTCCTACTGTCTAAACTCTTCTCCATGGCTGGACACCCAAATAATATTCCTTGACGTGCTAAGGGGTATCTAGAGAGTGGGATAGGTTTAATAACTACCCTAACCCTAACGCGTACCCTAACCCTAACCCCTACCCTAACCCTAACACGAACCCTAATCCTAACCCGTACCCTAAACCGAGCCCTAACCTTCAAACTAACCCTAACCCTAACCCAAACCCATACCCTACGCCGTACACGAACCCGTACCCGAACCCGTACCCTAAGCCGTGTCCTAACCCAAACCCTAACCCTAAGCTACCCTTGACTGCTTCTGCCTCCAATAGATTTCCTAAGCACTAGTGTTTTAAGGAACAGGTTAAAAAGAGAATCCTAATGTGATTTCTTGATAATGGGTGTGTTCCTTATCTTCTCCTTGTGTCTAAACTCTTCTCCATGCCTGGACCCCCAAATAATATTCCTTGACGTGCTAAGGGGTATCTAGAGAGTGGGATAGGTTTAATAACTACCCTAACCCTAACGCGTACCCTAACCCTAAACCCTACCCTAACCCTAACACGAACCCTAATCCTAACCCGTACCCTAAACCGAGCCCTAACCTTCAAACTAACACTAACCCTAACCCTAACCCATACCCTACGCCGTACATGAACCCGTACCCAAACCCGTACCCTAAGCCGTACCCTAACCCTAACCCTAACCCTAACCCTAACCCTAAGCTACCCTTGACTGCTTCTGCCTCCAATAGATTTCCTAAGCACTAGTGTTTTAAGGAACAGGTTAAAAAGAGAATCCTAATGTGATTTCTTGATAATGGGTGTGTTCCTTATCTTCTCCTAGTGTCTAAACTTTTCTCCATGGCTGGACACCCAAATAATATTCCTTGACGTGCTAAGGGGTATCTAGAGAGTGGGATAGGTTTAATAACTACCCTAACCCTAACGCGTACCCTAACCCTAAACCCTACCCTAACCCTAACACGTGCCCTAATCCTAACCCGTACCCTAAACCGAGCCCTTACCCTCAAACTAACCCTAACCCTAACCCTAACCCATATCCTACGCCATACCCAAACCCGTACCCGAACCCGTACCCGAACCCGTACCCTAAGCCGTACCCTATCCCTAACCCTAACCCTAAGCTACCCTTGACTGCTTCTGCCTCCAATAGATTTCCTAAGCACTAGTGTTTTAAGGAACAGGTTAAAAAGAGAATCCTAATGTGATTTCTTGATAATGGGTGTGTTCCTTATCTTCTCCTAGTGTCTAAACTCTTCTCCATGGCTGGACCCCCAAATAATATTCCTTGACGTGCTAAGGGGTATCTAGAGAGTGGGATAGGTTTAATAACTACCCTAACCCTAACGCGTACCCTAACCCTAACCACTACCCTAACCCTAACACGAACCCTAATCCTAACCCATACCCTAAACCGAGCCCTAACCTTCAAACGAACCCTAACCCTAACCCAAACCCATACCCTACGCCGTACACGAACCCGTACCCGAACCCGTACCCTAAGCCGTGTCCTAACCCTAGCCCTAACCCTAACCCTAACCCTAAGCTACCCTTGACTGCTTCTGCCTCCAATAGATTTCCTAAGCACTAGTGTTTTAAGGAACAGGTTAAAAAGAGAATCCTAATGTGATTTCTTGATAATGGGTGTGTTCCTTATCTTCTCCTAGTGTCTAAACTCTTCTCCATGGCTGGACCCCCAAATAATATTCCTTGACGTGCTAAGGGGTATCTAGAGAGTGGGATAGGTTTAATAACTACCCTAACCCTAACGCGTACCCTAACCCTAACCCCTACCCTAACCCTAACAAGAACCCTAATCCTAACCCGTACCCTAAACCGAGCCCTAACCTTCAAACTAACCCTAACCCTAACCCTAACCCATACCCTACGACGTACACGAACCCGTACCCGAACCCGTACCCTAAGCCGTACCCTAACCCTAATCCTAACCCTAACCCTAACCCTAAGCTACCCTTGACTGCTTCTGCCTCCAATAGATTTCCTAAGCACTAGTGTTTTAAGGAACAGGTTAAAAAGAGAATCCTAATGTGATTTCTTGATAATGGGTGTGTTCCTTATATTCTCCTACTGTCTAAACTCTTCTCCATGGCTGGACCCCCAAATAATATTCCTTGACGTGCTAAGGGGTATCTAGGGAGTGGGATAGGTTTAATAACTACCCTAACCCTAACGCGTACCCTAACCCTAACCCCTACCCTAACCCTAACACGAACCCTAATCCTAACCCGTACCCTAAACCGAGCCCTAACCTTCAAACTAACCCTAAACCTAACCCTAACCCATACCCTACGCCGTACACGAACCCGTAACTGAACCCGTACCCGAACCCGTACCCTAAGCCGTACCCTAACCCTAACCCTAACCCTAAGCTACCCTTGACTGCTTCTGCCTCCAATAGATTTCCTAAGCACTAGTGTTTTAAGGAACAGGTTAAAAAGAGAATCCTAATGTGATTTCTTGATAATGGGTGTGTTCCTTACCTTCTCCTAGTGTCTAAACTCTTCTCCATGGCTGGACCCCCAAATAATATTCCTTGACGTGCTAAGGGGTATCTAGAGAGTGGGATAGGTTTAATAACTACCCTAACCCTAACGCGTACCCTAACCCTAACCCCTACCCTAACACTAACACGTACCTTAATCCTAACCCGTACCCTAAACCGAGCCCTAACCCTCAAACTAACCCTAACCCTAACCCTAACCCATACCCTACGCCGTACCCGAACCCGTACCCGTACCCGTACCCTAAGCCATACCCTAACCCTAACCCTAACCGTAACCCTAACTCTAAGCTACCCTTGACTGCTTCTGCCTCCAATAGATTTCCTAAGCACTAGTGTATTAAGGAACAGGTTAAAAAGAGAATCCTAATGTGATTTCAGGATAATGGGTGTGTTCCTTATCTTCTCATAGTGTCTAAACTCTTCTCCATGGCTGGACCCCCAAATAATATTCCTTGACGTGCTAAGGGGTATCTAGAGAGTGGGATAGGTTTAATAACTACCCTAACCCTAACGCGTACCCTAACCCTAACCCCTACCCTAACCCTAACACGAACCCTAATCCTAACCCGTACCCTAAACCGAGACCAAACCTTCAAACTAACCCTAACCCTAACACTAACCCATACCCTACGCCGTACACGAACCCGTACCCGAACCCGTACCCTAAGCCGTACCCTAACCCTAACCCTAACCCTAACCCTAACCCTAAGCTACCCTTGACTGCTTCTGCCTCCAATAGATTTCCTAAGCACTAGTGTTTTAAGGAACAGGTTAAAAAGAGAATCCTAATGTGATTTCTTGATAATGGGTGTGTTCCTTATCTTCTCCTACTGTCTAAACTCTTCTCCATGGCTGGACACCCAAATAATATTCCTTGACGTGCTAAGGGGTATCTAGAGAGTGGGATAGGTTTAATAACTACCCTAACCCTAACGCGTACCCTAACCCTAACCCCTACCCTAACCCTAACACGAACCCTAATCCTAACCCGTACCCTAAACCGAGCCCTAACCTTCAAATTAACACTAACCCTAACCCTAACACATACCCTACGCCGTACACGAACCCGTACCCAAACCCGTACCCTAAGCCATACCCTAACCCTAACCCTAACCCTAACCCTAACCCTAAGCTACCCTTGACTGCTTCTGCCTCCAATAGATTTCCTAAGCACTAGTGTTTTAAGGAACAGGTTAAAAAGAGAATCCTAATGTGATTTCTTGATAATGGGTGTGTTCCTTATCTTCTCCTACTGTCTAAACTCTTCTCCATGCCTGGACCCCCAAATAATATTCCTTGACGTGCTAAGGGGTATCTAGGGAGTGGGATAGGTTTAATAACTACCCTAACCCTAACGCGTACCCTAACCCTAACCCCTACCCTAACCCTAACACGTGCCCTAATTCTAACCCGTACCCTAAACCGAGCCCTTACCCTCAAACTAACCCTAACCCTAACCCTAACCCATATCCTACGCCATACCCAAACCCGTACCCGAACCCGTACCCGAACCCGTACCCTAAGCCGTACCCTAACCCTAACCCTAACCCTAAGCTACCCTTGACTGCTTCTGCCTCCAATAGATTTCCTAAGCACTAGTGTTTTAAGGAACAGGTTAAAAAGAGAATCCTAATATGATTTCTTGATAATGGGGGTGTTCCTTATCTTCTCCTAGTGTCTAAACTCTTCTCCATGGCTGGACCCCCAAATAATATTCCTTGACGTGCTAAGGGGTATCTAGAGAGTGGGATAGGTTTAATAACTACCCTAACCCTAACACGTACCCTAACCCTAACCCCTACCCTAACCCTAACACGAACCCTAATCCTAACCCGTACCCTAAACCGAGCCCTAACCTTCAAACTAACCCTAACCCTAACCCAAACCCATACCCTACGCCGAACACGAAACCGTACCCGAACCCGTACCCTAAGCCGTGTCCTCACCCTAGCCCTAACCCTAACACTAACCCTAAGCTACCCTTGACTGCTTCTGCCTCCAATAGATTTCCTAAGCACTAGTGTTTTAAGGAACAGGTTAAAAAGAGAATCCTAATGTGATTTCTTGATAATGGGTGTGTTCCTTATCTTCTCCTAGTGTCTAAACTCTTCTCCATGGCTGGACCCCCAAATAATATTCCTTGACGTGCTAAGGGGTATCTAGAGAGTGGGATAGGTTTAATAACTACCCTAACCCTAACGCGTACCCTAACGCTAACCCCTACCCTAACCCTAACAAGAACCCTAATCCTTACCCGTACCCTAAACCGAGCCCTAACCTTCAAACTAACCCTAACCCTAACCCCAACCCATACCCTACGACGTACACGAACCCGTACCCGAACCCGTACCCTAAGCCGTACCCTAACCCTAATCCTAACCCTAACCCTAACCCTAAGCTACCCTTGACTGCTTCTGCCTCCAATAGATTTCCTAAGCACTAGTGTTTTAAGGAACAGGTTAAAAAGAGAATCCTAATGTGATTTCTTGATAATGGGTGTGTTCCTTATCTTCTCCTACTGTCTAAACTCTTCTCCATGGCTGGACCCCCAAATAATATTCCTTGACGTGCTAAGGGGTATCTAGGGAGTGGGATAGGTTTAATAACTACCCTAACCCTAACGCGTACCCTAACCCTAACCCCTACCCTAACCCTAACACGAACCCTAATCCTAACCCGTACCCTAAACCGAGCCCTAACCTTCAAACTAACCCTAACCCTAACCCTAACCCATACCCTACGCCGTACACGAACCCGTACCTGAACCCGTACCCGAACCCGTACCCTAAGCCGTACCCTAACCCTAACCCTAAACCTAAGCTGCCCTTGACTGCTTCTGCCTCCAATAGATTTCCTAAGCACTAGTGTTTTAAGGAACAGGTTAAAAAGAGAATCCTAATGTGATTTCTTGATAATGGGTGTGTTCCTTACCTTCTCCTAGTGTCTAAACTCTTCTCCATGGCTGGACCCCCAAATAATATTCCTTGACGTGCTAAGGGGTATCTAGAGAGTGGGATAGGTTTAATAACTACCCTAACCCTAACGCGTACCCTAACTCTAACCACTACCCTAACCCTAACACGTACCCTAATCCTAACCCGTACCCTAAACCGAGCCCTAACCCTCAAACTAACCCTAACCCATACCCTACGCCGTACCCGAACCCGTACCCTAAGCCATACCCTAACCCTAACCCTAACCGTAACCCTAACTCTAAGCTACCCTTGACTGCTTCTGCCTCCAATAGATTTCCTAAGCACTAGTGTATTAAGGAACAGGTTAAAAAGAGAATCCTAATGTGATTTCAGGATAATGGGTGTGTTCCTTATCTTCTCATAGTGTCTAAACTCTTCTCCATGGCTGGACCCCCAAATAATATTCCTTGACGTGCTAAGGGGTATCTAGACAGTGGGATAGGTTTAATAACTACCCTAACCCTAACGCGTACCCTAACCCTAACCCCTACCCTAACACTAACACGAACCCTAATCCTAACCCGTACCCTAAACCGAGCCCTAACCTTCAAACTAACCCTAAACCTAACCCAAACCCATACCCTACGCCGTACACTAACCCGTACCCGAACCCGTACCCTAAGCCGTGTCCTAACCCTAGCCCTAACCCTAACCCTAACCCTAAGCTACCCTTGACTGCTTCTGCCTCCAATAGATTTCCTAAGCACTAGTGTTTTAAGGAACAGGTTAAAAAGAGAATCCTAATGTGATTTCTTGATAATGGGTGTGTTCCTTATCTTCTCCTAGTGTCTAAACTCTTCTCCATGGCTGGACCCCCAAATAATATTCCTTGACGTGCTAAGGGGTATCTAGAGAGTGGGATAGGTTTAATAACTACCCTAACCCTAACGCGTACCCTAACCCTAACCCCTACCCTAACCCTAACACGAACCCTAATCCTAACCCGTACCCTAAACCGAGCCCTAACCTTCAAACTAACCCTAACCCTAACCCTAACACATACCCTACGCCGTACACGAACCCGTACCCGAACCCGTACCCTAAGCCGTACCCTAACCCAAACCCTAACCCTAACCCTAACCCTAAGCTACCCTGACTGCTTCTGCCTCCAATAGATTTCCTAAGCACTAGTGTTTTAAGGAACAGGTTAAAAAGAGAATCCTAATGTGATTTCTTGATAATGGGTGTGTTCCTTATCTTCTCCTAGTGTCTAAACTTTTCTCCATGGCTGGACACCCAAATAATATTCCTTGACGTGCTAAGGGGTATCTAGAGAGTGGGATAGGTTTAATAACTACCCTAACCCTAACGCGTACCCTAACCCTAAACCCTACCCTAACCCTAACACGTACCCTAATCCTAACCCGTACCCTAAACCGAGCCCTTACCCTCAAACTAACCCTAACCCTAACCCTAACCCATATCCTACGCCATACCCAAACCCGTACCCGAACCCGTACCCTAAGCCGTACCCTAACCCTAACCCTAACCCTAAGCTACCCTTGACTGCTTCTGCCTCCAATAGATTTCCTAAGCACTAGTGTTTTAAGGAACAGGTTAAAAAGAGAATCCTAATGTGATTTCTTGATAATGGGTGTGTACCTTATCTTCTCCTAGTGTCTAAACTCTTCTCCATGGCTGGACGCCCAAATAATATTCCTTGACGTGCTAAGGGGTATCTAGAGAGTGGGATAGGTTTAATAACTACCCTAACCCTAACGCGTACCCTAACCCTAACCCCTACCCTAACCCTAACACGTAACCTAATCCTAACCCGTAACCTAAACCGAGCGCTAACACTCAAACTAACCCTAACCCTAACCCTAACCCATACCCTACGCCGTACACGAACCCGTACCCGAACCCGTACCCTAAGCCATACCCTAACCCTAACCCTAACCCTAAGCTACCCTTGACTGCTTCTGCCTCCAATAGATTTCCTAAGCACTAGTGTTTTAAGGAACAGGTTAAAAAGAGAATCCTAATGTGATTTCTTGATAATGGGTGTGTTCCTTACCTTCTCCTAGTGTCTAAACTCTTCTCCATGGCTGGACCCCCAAATAATATTCCTTGACGTGCTAAGGGGTATCTAGAGAGTGGGATAGGTTTAATAACTACCCTAACCCTAACACGTACCCTAACCCTAACCCCTACCCTAACCCTAACACGTACCTTAATCCTAACCCGTACCCTAAACCGAGCCCTAACCCTCAAACTAACCCTAACCCTAACCCTAACCCATACCCTACGCCGTACCCGAACCCGTACCCGAACCCGTACCCTAAGCCATACCCTAACCCTAACCCTAACCGTAACCCTAACTCTAAGCTACCCTTGACTGCTTCTGCCTCCAATAGATTTCCTAAGCACTAGTGTATTAAGGAACAGGTTAAAAAGAGAATCCTAATGTGATTTCAGGATAATGGGTGTGTTCCTTATCTTCTCATAGTGTCTAAACTCTTCTCCATGGCTGGACCCCCAAATAATATTCCTTGACGTGCTAAGGGGTATCTAGAGAGTGGGATAGGTTTAATAACTACCCTAACCCTAACGCGTACCCTAACCCTAACCCCTACCCTAACCCTAACACGAACCCTAATCCTAACCCGTACCCTAAACCGAGACCAAACCTTCAAACTAACCGTAACCCTAACACTAACCCATACCCTACGCCGTACACGAACCCGTACCCGAACCCGTACCCTAAGCCGTACCCTAACCCTAACCCTAACCCTAACCCTAACCCTAAGCTACCCTTGACTGCTTCTGCCTCCAATAGATTTCCTAAGCACTAGTGTTTTAAGGAACAGGTTAAAAAGAGAATCCTAATGTGATTTCTTGATAATGGGTGTGTTCCTTATCTTCTCCTACTGTCTAAACTCTTCTCCATGGCTGGACACCCAAATAATATTCCTTGACGTGCTAAGGGGTATCTAGAGAGTGGGATAGGTTTAATAACTACCCTAACCCTAACGCGTACCCTAACCCTAACCCCTACCCTAACCCTAACACGAACCCTAATCCTAACCCGTACCCTAAACCGAGCCCTAACCTTCAAACTAACCCTAACCCTAACCCAAACCCATACCCTACGCCGTACACGAACCCGTACCCGAACCCGTACCCTAAGCCGTGTCCTAACCCAAACCCTAACCCTAAGCTACCCTTGACTGCTTCTGCCTCCAATAGATTTCCTAAGCACTAGTGTTTTAAGGAACAGGTTAAAAAGAGAATCCTAATGTGATTTCTTGATAATGGGTGTGTTCCTTATCTTCTCCTTGTGTCTAAACTCTTCTCCATGCCTGGACCCCCAAATAATATTCCTTGACGTGCTAAGGGGTATCTAGAGAGTGGGATAGGTTTAATAACTACCCTAACCCTAACGCGTACCCTAACCCTAACCCCTACCCTAACCCTAACACGAACCCTAATCCTAAACCGTACCCTAAACCGAGCCCTAACCTTCAAACTAACACTAACCCTAACCCTAACCCATACCCTACGCCGTACATGAACCCGTACCCAAACCCGTACCCTAAGCCGTACCCTAACCCTAACCCTAACCCTAACCCTAACCCTAAGCTACCCTTGACTGCTTCTGCCTCCAATAGATTTCCTAAGCACTAGTGTTTTAAGGAACAGGTTAAAAAGAGAATCCTAATGTGATTTCTTGATAATGGGTGTGTTCCTTATCTTCTCCTAGTGTCTAAACTTTTCTCCATGGCTGGACACCCAAATAATATTCCTTGACGTGCTAAGGGGTATCTAGAGAGTGGGATAGGTTTAATAACTACCCTAACCCTAACGCGTACCCTAACCCTAAACCCTACCCTAACCCTAACACGTGCCCTAATCCTAACCCGTACCCTAAACCGAGCCCTTACCCTCAAACTAACCCTAACCCTAACCCTAACCCATATCCTACGCCATACCCAAACCCGTACCCGAACCCATACCCGAACCCGTACCCTAAGCCGTACCCTATCCCTAACCCTAACCCTAAGCTACCCTTGACTGCTTCTGCCTCCAATAGATTTCCTAAGCACTAGTGTTTTAAGGAACAGGTTAAAAAGAGAATCCTAATGTGATTTCTTGATAATGGGTGTGTTCCTTATCTTCTCCTAGTGTCTAAACTCTTCTCCATGGCTGGACCCCAAAATAATATTCCTTGACGTGCTAAGTGGTATCTAGAGAGTGGGATAGGTTTAATAACTACCCTAACCCTAACGCGTACCCTAACCCTAACCCCTACCCTAACCCTAACACGAACCCTAATCCTAACCCGTACCCTAAACCGAGCCCTAACCTTCAAACTAACCCTAACCCTAACCCAAACCCATACCCTACGCCGAACACGAACCCGTACCCGAACCCGTACCCTAAGCCGTGTCCTAACCCTAGCCCTAACCCTAACCCTAACCCTAAGCTACCCTTGACTGCTTCTGCCTCCAATAGATTTCCTAAGCACTAGTGTTTTAAGGAACAGGTTAAAAAGAGAATCCTAATGTAATTTCTTGATAATGGGTGTGTTCCTTACCTTCTCCTAGTGTCTAAACTCTTCTCCATGGCTGGACCCCCAAATAATATTCCTTGACGTGCTAAGGGGTATCTAGAGAGTGGGATAGGTTTAATAACTACCCTAACCCTAACGCGTACCCTAACTCTAACCACTACCCTAACACTAACACGTACCCTAATCCTAACCCGTACCCTAAACCGAGCCCTAACCCTCAAACTAACCCTAACCCATACCCTACGCCGTACCCGAACCCGTACCCGAACCCGTACCCTAAGCCATACCCTAACCCTAACCCTAACCGTAACCCTAACTCTAAGCTACCCTTGACTGCTTCTGCCTCCAATAGATTTCCTAAGCACTAGTGTATTAAGGAACAGGTTAAAAAGAGAATCCTAATGTGATTTCAGGATAATGGGTGTGTTCCTTATCTTCTCATAGTGTCTAAACTCTTCTCCATGGCTGGACCCCCAAATAATATTCCTTGACGTGCTAAGGGGTATCTAGAGAGTGGGATAGGTTTAATAACTACCCTAACCCTAACGCGTACCCTAACCCTAACCCCTACCCTAACACTAACACGAACCCTAATCCTAACCCGTACCGTAAACCGAGCCCTAACCTTCAAACTAACCCTAAACCTAACCCAAACCCATACCCTACGCCGTACACTAACCCGTACCCGAACCCGTACCCTAAGCCGTGTCCTAACCCTAGCCCTAACCCTAACCCTAACCCTAAGCTACCCTTGACTGCTTCTGCCTCCAATAGATTTCCTAAGCACTAGTGTTTTAAGGAACAGGTTAAAAAGAGAATCCTAATGTGATTTCTTGATAATGGGTGTGTTCCTTATCTTCTCCTAGTGTCTAAACTCTTCTCCATGGCTGGACCCCCAAATAATATTCCTTGACGTGCTAAGGGGTATCTAGAGAGTGGGATAGGTTTAATAACTACGCTAAACCTAACGCGTACCCTAACCCTAACCCCTACCCTAACCCTAACACGAACCCTAATCCTAACCCGTACCCTAAACCGAGCCCTAACGTTCAAACTAACCCTAACCCTAACCCTAACACATACCCTACGCCGTACACGAACCCGTACCCGAACCCGTACCCTAAGCCGTACCCTAACCCAAACCCTAACCCTAACCCTAACCCTAAGCTACCCTTGACTGCTTCTGCCTCCAATAGATTTCCTAAGCACTAGTGTTTTAAGGAACAGGTTAAAAAGAGAATCCTAATGTGATTTCTTGATAATGGGTGTGTTCCTTATCTTCTCCTACTGTCTAAACTCTTCTCCATGGCTGGACCCCCAAATAATATTCCTTGACGTGTTAAGGGGTATCTAGGGAGTGGGATAGGTTTAATAACTACCCTAACCCTAACGCGTACCCTAACCCTAACCCCTACCCTAACCCTAACACGTACCCTAATCCTAACCCGTACCCTAAACCGAGCCCTAACCTTCAAACTTACCCTAACCCTAACACTAACCCATACCCTACGCCGTACTCGAACCCGTACCCGAACCCGTACCCTAAGCCGTACCCTAACCCTAACCCTAACAATAAACCTAAGCTACCCTTGACTGCTTCTGCCTCCAATAGATTTCCTAAGCACTAGTGTTTTAAGGAACAGGTTAAAAAGAGAATCCTAATGTGATTTCTTGATAATGGGTGTGTTCCTTATCTTCTCCTAGTGTCTAAACTTTTCTCCATGGCTGGACACCCAAATAATACTCCTTGACGTGCTAAGGGGTATCTAGAGAGTGGGATAGGTTTAATAACTACCCTAACCCTAACGCGTACCCTAACCCTAAACCCTACCCTAACCCTAACACGTACCCTAATCCTAACCCGTACCCTAAACCGAGCCCTTACCCTCAAACTAACCCTAACCCTAACCCTAACCCATATCCTACGCCATACCCAAACCCGTACCCGAACCCGTACCCTAAGCCGTACCCTAACCCTAACCCTAACCCTAAGCTACCCTTGACTGCTTCTGCCTCCAATACATTTCCTAAGCACTAGTGTTTTAAGGAACAGGTTAAAAAGAGAATCCTAATGTGATTTCTTGATAATGGGTGTGTACCTTATCTTCTCCTAGTGTCTAAACTCTTCTCCATGGCTGGACGCCCAAATAATATTCCTTGACGTGCTAAGGGGTATCTAGAGAGTGGGATAGGTTTAATAACTACCCTAACCCTAACGCGTACCCTAACCCTAACCCCTACCCTAACCCTAACACGTAACCTAATCCTAACCCGTAACCTAAACCGAGCGCTAACACTCAAACTAACCCTAACCCTAACCCTAACCCGTACCCTACGCCGTACACGAACCCGTACCCGAACCCGTACCCTAAGCCGTACCCTAACCCTAACCCTAACCCTAACCCTAAACCTAAGCTACCCTTGACTGCTTCTGCCTCCAATAGATTTCCTAAGCACTAGTGTTTTAAGGAACAGGTTAAAAAGAGAATCCTAATGTGATTTCTTGATAATGGGTGTGTTCCTTACCTTCTCCTAGTGTCTAAACTCTTCTCCATGGCTGGACCCCCAAATAATATTCCTTGACGTGCTAAGGGGTATCTAGAGAGTGGGATAGGTTTAATAACTACCCTAACCCTAACGCGTACCCTAACCCTAACCCCTACCCTAACCCTAACACGTACCTTAATTCTAACCCGTACCCTAAACCGAGCCCTAACCCTCAAACTAACCCTAACCCTAACCCTAACCCATACCCTACGCCGTACCCGAACCCGTACCCGAACCCGTACCCTAAGCCATACCCTAACCCTAACCCTAACCGTAACCCTAACTCTAAGCTACCCTTGACTGCTTCTGCCTCCAATAGATTTCCTAAGCACTAGTGTATTAAGGAACAGGTTAAAAAGAGAATCCTAATGTGATTTCAGGATAATGGGTGTGTTCCTTATCTTCTCATAGTGTCTAAACTCTTCTCCATGGCTGGACCCCCAAATAATATTCCTTGACGTGCTAAGGGGTATCTAGAGAGTGGGATAGGTTTAATAACTACCCTAACCCTAACGCGTACCCTAACCCTAACCCCTACCCTAACCCTAACACGAACCCTAATCCTAACCCGTACCCTAAACCGAGACCAAACCTTCAAACTAACTGTAACCCTAACACTAACCCATAACCTACGCCGTACACGAACCCGTACCCGAACCCGTACCCTAAGCCGTACCCTAACCCTAACCCTAACCCTAACCCTAACCCTAAGCTACCCTTGACTGCTTCTGCCTCCAATAGATTTCCTAAGCACTAGTGTTTTAAGGAACAGGTTAAAAAGAGAATCCTAATGTGATTTCTTGATAATGGGTGTGTTCCTTATCTTCTCCTACTGTCTAAACTCTTCTCCATGGCTGGACACCCAAATAATATTCCTTGACGTGCTAAGGGGTATCTAGAGAGTGGGATAGGTTTAATAACTACCCTAACCCTAACGCGTACCCTAACCCTAACCCCTACCCTAACCCTAACACGAACCCTAATCCTAACCCGTACCCTAAACCGAGCCCTAACCTTCAAACTAACCCTAACCCTAACCCAAACCCATACCCTACGCCGTACACGAACCCGTACCCGAACCCGTACCCTAAGCCGTGTCCTAACCCTAAACCTAACCCTAAGCTACCCTTGACTGCTTCTGCCTCCAATAGATTTCCTAAGCACTAGTGTTTTAAGGAACAGGTTAAAAAGAGAATCCTAATGTGATTTCTTGATAATGGGTGTGTTCCTTATCTTCTCCTAGTGTCTAAACTCTTCTCCATGCCTGGACCCCCAAATAATATTCCTTGACGTGCTAAGGGGTATCTAGAGAGTGGGATAGGTTTAATAACTACCCTAACCCTAACGCGTACCCTAACCCTAACCCCTACCCTAACCCTAACACGAACCCTAATCCTAACCCGTACCCTAAACCGAGCCCTAACCTTCAAACTAACACTAACAGTAACCCTAACCCATACCCTACGCCGTACATGAACCCGTACCCAAACCCGTACCCTAAGCCGTACCCTAACCCTAACCCTAACCCTAACCCTAACCCTAAGCTACCCTTGACTGCTTCTGCCTCCAATAGATTTCCTAAGCACTAGTGTTTTAAGGAACAGGTTAAAAAGAGAATCCTAATGTGATTTCTTGATAATGGGTGTGTTCCTTATCTTCTCCTAGTGTCTAAACTTTTCTCCATGGCTGGACACCCAAATAATATTCCTTGACGTGCTAAGGGGTATCTAGAGAGTGGGATAGGTTTAATAACTACCCTAACCCTAACGCGTACCCTAACCCTAAACCCTACCCTAACCCTAACACGTGCCCTAATCCTAACCCGTACCCTAAACCGAGCCCTTACCCTCAAACTAACCCTAACCCTAACCCTAACCCATATCCTACGCCATACCCAAACCCGTACCCGAACCCGTACCCGAACCCGTACCCTAAGCCGTACCCTAACCCTAACCCTAACCCTAAGCTACCCTTGACTGCTTCTGCCTCCAATAGATTTCCTAAGCACTAGTGTTTTAAGGAACAGGTTAAAAAGAGAATCCTAATGTGATTTCTTGATAATGGGTGTGTTCCTTATCTTCTCCTAGTGTCTAAACTCTTCTCCATGGCTGGACCCCCAAATAATATTCCTTGACGTGCTAAGTGGTATCTAGAGAGTGGGATAGGTTTAATAACTACCCTAACCCTAACGCGTACCCTAACCCTAACCCCTACCCTAACCCTAACACGTACCCTAATCCTAATCCGTACCCTAAACCGAGCCCTAACCTTCAAACTTACCCTAACCCTAACACTAACCCATACCCTACGCCGTACTCGAACCCGTACCCGAACCCGTACCCTAAGCCGTACCCTAACCCTAACCCTAACCCTAACCCTAAGCTACCCTTGACTGCTTCTGCCTCCAATAGATTTCCTAAGCACTAGTGTTTTAAGGAACAGGTTAAAAAGAGAATCGTAATGTGATTTCTTGATAATGGGTGTGTTCCTTATCTTCTCCTAGTGTCTAAACTCTTCTCCATGGCTGGACCCCCAAATAATATTCCTTGACGTGCTAAGGGGTATCTAGAGAGTGGGATAGGTTTAATAACTACCCTAACCGTAACGCGTACCCTAACCCTAACCCCTACCCTAACCCTAACACGTACCCTAATCCTAACCCGTACCCTAAACCGAGCCCTAACACTCAAACTAACCCTAACCCTAACCCATACCCTACGCCGTACCCGAACCCGTAACCTAACCCGTACCCTAACACTAACCCTAACCCTAACCCTAAGCTACCCATGACTGCTTCTGCCTCCAATAGATTTCCTAAGCACTAGTGTTTTAAGGAACAGGTTAAAAAGAGAATCCTAATGTGATTTCTTGATAATGGGTGTGTTCCTTTTCTTCTCCTAGTGTCTAAACTCTTCTCCATGGCTGGACCCCCAAATAATATTCCTTGACGTGCTAAGGGGTATCTAGAGAGTGGGATAGGTTTAATAACTACCCTAACCCTAAGGCGTACCCTAACCCTAACCTCTACCCTAACCCTAACACGTACACTAATCCTAACCCGTACCCTAAACCGAGCCCTAACCCTCAAATTAACCCTAACCCTAACCCTAACCCATACCCTACGCCGTACCCGAACCCGTACCCTAAGCGGTACCCTAAAGCTAACCCTAACCCTAACCCTAACCCTAACCCTAACCCTAAGCTACCCTTGACTGCTTCTGCCTCCAATAGATTTCCTAAGCACTAGTGTATTAAGGAACAGGTTAAAAAGAGAATCCTAATGTGATTTCAGGATAAAGGGTGTGTTCCTTATCTTCTCCTAGTGTCTAAACTCTTCTCCATGGCTGGACCCCCAAATAATATTCCTTGACGTGCTAAGGGGTATCTAGAGAGTGGGATAGGTTTAATAACTACCCTAAACCTAACGCGTACCCTAACCCTAACCTCTACCCTAACCCTAAAACGTACACTAATCCTAACCCGTACCCTAAACCGAGCCCTAACCCTCAAACTAACCCTACCCCTAAACCTAACCCATACCCTACGCCGTAACCGAACCCGTACCCGAAACCGTACCCTAAGAAGTACCCTAACCCTAAGCCTAAACCTAAGCTACCCTTGACTGCTTCTGCCTCCAATAGATTTCCTAAGCACTAGTGTATTAAGGAACAGGTTAAAAAGAGAATCCTAATGTGATTTCAGGATAATGGGTGTGTTCCTTATCTTCTCCTAGTGTCTAAACTGTTCTCCATGGCTGGACCCCCAAATAATATTCCTTGACGTGCTAAGGGGTATCTAGAGAGTGGGATAGGTTTAATAACTACCCTAACCCTAACGCGTACCCTAACCCTAAACCCTACCCTAAACCTAACACGAACCCTAATACTAACCCGTACCCTAAACCGAGCCCTAACCTTCAAACTAACCCTAACCCTAAACCTAACCCCTACCCTATGCCGTACACGAACCCGTACCCGAACCCGTACCCTAAGCCGTACCCTAAACCTAACCCTAACCCTAACCTAACCCTAAGCTACCATTGACTCCTTCTGCCTCCAATAGATTTCCTAAGCACTAGTGTTTTAAGGAACAGGTTAAAAAGAGAATCCTAATGTGATTTCTTGATAATGGGTGTGTTCCTTATCTTCTCCTAGTGTCTAAACTCTTCTCCATGGCTGGACACCCAAATAATATTCCTTGACGTGCTAAGGGGTATCTAGAGAGTGGGATAGGTTTAATAACTACCCTAACCCTAACGCGTACCCTAACCCTAACCCCTACCCTAACCCTAACACGTACCCTAATCCTAACCCGTACCCTAAACCGATCCCTAACCCTCAAACTAACCCTAATCCTAACCCTAACCCATACCCTACGCCGTACCCGAACCCGTAACCTAACCCGTACCCTAACACTAACCCTAACCCTAACCCTAAGCTACCCTTGACTGCTTTTGCCTCTAATAGATTTACTAAGCACTAGTGTTTTAAGGAACAGGTTAAAAAGAGAATCCTAATGTGATTTCTTGATAATGGGTGTGTTCCTTATCTTCTCCTAGTGTTTAAACTCTTCTCCATGGCTGGACACCCAAATAATATTCCTTGACGTGCTAAGGGGTATCTAGAGAGTGGGATAGGTTTAATAACTACCCTAACCCTAACGCGTACCCTAACCCTAACCCCTACCCTAACCCTAACACGTACTCTAATCCTAACCCGTACCCTAAACCGAGCCCTAACCCTCAAACTAACCCTAATCCTAACCCTAACCCATACCCTACGCCGTACCCGAACCCGTAACCTAACCCGTACCCTAAAACTAACCCTAACCCTAACCCTAAGATACCCTTGACTGCTTCTGCCTCCAATAGATTTCCTAAGCACTAGTGTTTTAAGGAACAGGTTAAAAAGAGAATCCTAATGTGATTTCTTGATAATGGGTGTGTTCCTTATCTTCTCCTAGTGTCTAAACTCTTCTCCATGGCTGGACCCCCAAATAATATTCCTTGACGTGCTAAGGGGTATCTAGAGAGTGGGATAGGTTTAATAACTACCCTAACCCTAACGCGTACCCTAACCCTAACCTCTACCCTAACCCTAACACGTACACTAATCCTAACCCGTACCCTAAACCGAGCCCTAACCCTCAAACTAACCCTAACCCTAAACCTAACCAATACCCTACGCCGTACCCGAACCCGTACCCGAACCCGTATCCTAAGCCGTACCCTAACCCTAACGCTAACCCTAACCCTAAGCTACCCTTGACTGCTTCTGCCTCCAATAGATTTCCTAAGCACTAGTGTATTAAGGAACAGGTTAAAAAGAGAATCCTAATGTGATTTCAGGATAATGGGTGTGTTCCTTATCTTCTCCTAGTGTCTAAACTCTTCTCCATGGCTGGACACCCAAATAATATTCCTTGACGTGCTAAGGGGTATCTAGAGAGTGGGATAGGTTTAATAACTACCTTAACCCTAACGCGTACCCTAACCCTAACCTCTACCCTAACCCTAACACGTACACTAATCCTAACCCGTACCCTAAACCGAGCCCTAACCCTCAAGCTAACCCTAACCCTAAATCTAACCCATACCCTACGCCGTACCCGAACCCGTACCCGAACCCGTACTCTAAGCCGTACCCTAACCCTAACCCTAACCCAAACCCTAACCCTAAGCTACCCTTGACTGCTTCTGCCTCCAATAGATTTCCTAAGCACTAGTGTATTAAGGAACAGGTTAAAAAGAGAATCCTAATGTGATTTCAGAATAATGGGTGTGTTCCTTATCTTCTCCTAGTGTCTAAACTGTTCTCCATGGCTGGACCCCCAAATAATATTCCTTGATGTGCTAAGGGGTATCTAGAGAGTGGGATAGGTTTAATAACTACCCTAACCCTAACGCGTACCCTAACCCTAAACCCTACCCTAAACCTAACACGAACCCTAATCCTAACCCGTACCCTAAACCGAGCCCTAACCTTCAAACTAAACCTAACCCTAAACCTAACCCCTACCCTATGCCGTACCTGAACCCGTACCCGAACCCGTACCCTAAGCCGTACCCTAAACCTAACCCTAACCCTAACCCTAACCCTAAGCTACCCTTGACTGCTTCTGCCTCCAATAGATTTCCTAAGCACTAGTGTTTTAAGGAACAGGTTAAAAAGAGAATCCTAATGTGATTTCTTGATAATGGGTGTGTTCCTTATCTTCTCCTAGTGTCTAAACTCTTCTCCATGGCTGGACCCCCAAATAATATTCCTTGACGTGCTAAGGGGTATCTAGAGAGTGGGATAGGTTTAATAACTACCCTAACCCTAACGCGTTCCCTAACCCTAACCCCTACCCTAACCCTAACACGAACCCTAATCCTAACCCGTACCCTAAAACGAGCCCTAACCTTCAAACTAACCCTAACCCTAACCCTAACCCATACCCTACGCCGTACACGAACCCGTACCCGAACCCGTACCCTAAGCCGTACCCTAAACCTAACCCTAACCCTAACCCTAACCCTAAGCTACCCTTGACTGCTTCTGCCTCCAATACATTTCCTAAGCACTAGTGTTTTAAGGAACAGGTTAAAAAGAGAATCCTAATGTGATTTCTTGATAATGGGTGTGTTCCTTATCTTCTCCTAGTGTCTAAACTCTTCTCCATCGCTGGACCCCCAAATAATATTCCTTGACGTGCTAAGGGGTATCTAGAGAGTGGGATAGGTTTAATAACTAACTTAACCCTAACGCCTACCCTAACCCTAACCTCTACCCTAACCCTAACACGTACACTAATCCTAACCCGTACCCTAAACCGAGCCCTAACCCTCAAACTAACCCTAACACTAAATCTAACCCATACCCTACGCCGTACCCGAACCCGTACCCGAACCCGTACCCTAAGCCGTACCCTAACCCTAACCCTAACCCTAACCCTAACCCTAAGCTACCCTTGACTGCTTCTGCCTCCAATAGATTTCCTAAGCACTAGTGTATTAAGGAACAGGTTTAAAAGAGAATCCTAATGTGATTTCAGGATAATGGGTGTGTTCCTTATCTTCTCCTAGTGTCTAAACTCTTCTCCATGGCTGGACCCCCAAATGATATTCCTTGACGTGCTAAGGGGAATCTAGAGAGTGGGAAAGGTTTAATAACTACCCTAACCCTAACGCGTACCCTAACCCTAACCCCTACCCTAACCCTAACACGAACCCTAATCCTAACCCGTACCCTAAACCGAGCCCTACCCTTCAAACTAACCATAACCCTAACCCTAACCCATACCCTACGCCGTACACGAACCCGTACCCGAAACCGTACCCTAAGCCGTACCCTAAACCTAACCCTAACCCTAACCCTAAGCTTCCCTTGACTGCTTCTGCCTCCAATAGATTTCCTAAGCACTAGTGTTTTAAGGAACAGGTTAAAAAGAGAATCCTAATGTGATTTCTTGATAATGGGTGTGTTCCTTATCTTCTCCTAGTGTCTAAATTCTTCTCCATGGCTGGACACCCAAATAATATTCCTTGACGTGCTAAGGGGTATCTAGAGAGTGGGATAGGTTTAATAACTACCCTAACCCTAACGCGTACCCTAACCCTAACCCCTACCCTAACCCTAACACGTACCCTAATCCTAACCCGTACCCTAAACCGAGCCCTAACCCTCAAACTAACCCTAACCCTAAACCTAACCCATACCCTACGCCGTACCCGAACCCGTAACCTAACCCGTACCCTAACACTAACCCTAACCCTAACCCTAAGCTACCCTTGACTGCTTCTGCCTCCAATAGATTTCCTAAGCACTAGTGTTTTAAGGAACAGGTTAAAAAGAGAATCCTAATGTGATTTCTTGATAATGGGTGTGTTCCTTTTCTTCTCCTAGTGTCTAAACTCTTCTCCATGGCTGGACCCCCAAATAATATTCCTTGACGTGCTAAGGGGTATCTAGAGAGTGGGATAGGTTTAATAACTACCCTAACCCTAAGGCGTACCCTAACCCTAACCTCTACCCTAACCCTAACACGTACACTAATCCTAACCCGTACCCTAAACCGAGACCTAACCCTCAAATTAACCCTAACCCTAACCCTAACCCATACCCTACGCCGTACCCGAACCCGTACCCTAAGCGGTACCCTAAAGCTAACCCTAACCCTAACCCTAACCCTAAACCTAACCCTAAGCTACCCTTGACTGCTTCTGCCTCCAATAGATTTCCTAAGCACTAGTGTATTAAGGAACAGGTTAAAAAGAGAATCCTAATGTGATTTCAGGATAAAGGGTGTGTTCCTTATCTTCTCCTAGTGTCTAAACTCTTCTCCATGGCTGGACCCCCAAATAATATTCCTTGACGTGCTAAGGGGTATCTAGAGAGTGGGATAGGTTTAATAACTACCCTAACCCTAACGCGTACCCTAACCCTAACCTCTACCCTAACCCTAAAACGTACAGTAATCCTAACCCGTACCCTAAACCGAGCCCTAACCCTCAAACTAACCCTACCCCTAAACCTAACCCATACCCTACGCCGTACCCGAACCCGTACCCGAACCCGTACCCTAAGAAGTACCCTAACCCTAAGCCTAACCCTAAGCTACCCTTGACTGCTTCTGCCTCCAATAGATTTCCTAAACACTAGTGTATTAAGGAACAGGGTAAAAAGAGAATCCTAATGTGATTTCTTGATAATGGGTGTGTTCCTTATCTTCTCCTAGTGTCTAAACTCTTCTCCATGGCTGGACCCCCAAATAATATTCCTTGACGTGCTAAGGGGTATCTAGAGAGTGGGATAGGTTTAATAACTACCCTAACCCTAACGTGTACCCTAACCCTAAACCCTACCCTAAACCTAACACGAACCCTAATACTAACCCGTACCCTAAACCGAGCCCTAAACTTCAAACTAACCCTAACCCTAAACCTAACCCCTACCCTATGCCGTACACGAACCCGTACCCGAACCCGTACCGTAAGCCATACCCTAACCCTAACCCTAACCCTAACCCGTACCCTATGCCGTACCCTAAACCTAACCCTAACCCTAACCTAACCCTAAGCTACCATTGACTGCTTCTGCCTCCAATAGATTTCCTAAGCACTAGTGTTTTAAGGAACAGGTTAAAAAGAGAATCCTAATGTGATTTCTTGATAATGGGTGTGTTCCTTATCTTCTCCTAGTGTCTAAACTGTTCTCCATGGCTGGACACCCAAATAATATTCCTTGACGTGCTAAGGGGTATCTAGAGAGTGGGATAGGTTTAATAACTACCCTAACCCTAACGCGTACCCTAACCCTAACCCCTACCCTAACCCTAACACGTACCCTAATCCTAACCCGTACCCTAAACCGAGCCCTAACCCTCAAACTAACCCTAACCCTAACCCATTCCCTACGCCGTACCCGAACCCGTAACCTAACCCGTACCCTAACACTAACCCTAAACCTAACCCTAAGCTACCCTTGACTGCTTCTGCCTCCAATAGATTTCCTAAGCACTAGTGTTTTAAGGAACAGGTTAAAAAGAGAATCCTAATGTGATTTCTTGATAATGGGTGTGTTCCTTATCTTCTCCTAGTGTTTAAACTCTTCTCCATGGCTGGACACCCAAATAATATTCCTTGACGTGCTAAGGGGTATCTAGAGAGTGGGATAGGTTTAATAACTACCCTAACCCTAACGCGTACCCTAACCCTAACCCCTACCCTAACCCTAACACGTACCCTAATCCTAACCCGTACCCTAAACCGAGCCCTAACCCTCAAACTAACCCTAATCCTAACCCTAACCCATACCCTACGCCGTACCCGAAACCGTAACCTAACCCGTACCCTAAAACTAACCCTAACCCTAACCCTAAGCTACCCTTGACTGCTTCTGCCTCCAATAGATTTCCTAAGCACTAGTGTTTTAAGGAACAGGTTAAAAAGAGAATCCTAATGTGATTTCTTGATAATGGGTGTGTTCCTTATCTTCTCCTAGTGTCTAAACTCTTCTCCATGGCTGGACCCCCAAATAATATTCCTTGACGTGCTAAGGGGTATCTAGAGAGTGGGATAGGTTTAATAACTACCCTAACCCTAACGCGTACCCTAACCCTAACCTCTACCCTAACCCTAACACGTACACTAATCCTAACCCGTACCCTAAACCGAGCCCTAACCCTCAAACTAACCCTAACCCTAAACCTAACCCATACCCTACGCCGTACCCGAACCCGTACCCGAACCCGTACCCTAAGCCGTACCCTAACCCTAACCCTAACCCTAAGCTACCCTTGACTGCTTCTGCCTCCAATAGATTTCCTAAGCACTAGTGTATTAAGGAACAGGTTAAAAAGAGAATCCTAATGTGATTTCAGGTTAATGGGTGTGTTCCTTATCTTCTCCTAGTGTCTAAACTCTTCTCCATGGCTGGACCCCCAAATAATATTCCTTGACGTGCTAAGGGGTATCTAGAGAGTGGGATAGGTTTAATAACTACCTTAACCCTAACGCGTACCCTAACCCTAACCTCTACCCTAACCCTAACACGTACACTAATCCTAACCCGTACCCTAAACCGAGCCCTAACCCTCAAGCTAACCCTAACCCTAAACCTAACCCATACCCTACGCCGTACCCGAACCCGTACCTGAACCCGTACCCTAAGCCGTACCCTAACCCTAACCCTAACCCAAACCCTAACTCTAAGCTACCCTTGACTGCTTCTGCCTCCAATAGATTTCCTAAGCACTAGTGTATTAAGGAACAGTTTAAAAAGAGAATCCTAATGTGATTTCAGGATAATGGGTGTGTTCCTTATCTTCTCCTAGTGTCTAAACTGTTCTCCATGGCTGGACCCCCAAATAATATTCCTTGATGTGCTAAGGGGTATCTAGAGAGTGGGATAGGTTTAATAACTACCCTAACCCTAAACCCTACCCTAACCCTAACACGAACCCTAATCCTAACCCGTACCCTAAACCGAGCCCTAACCTTCAAACTAAACCTAACCCTAAACCTAAACCCTACCCTATGCCGTACCTGAACCCGTACCCGAACCCGTACCCTAAGCCGTACCCTAAACCTAACCCTAATGCTAACCCTAACCCTAAGCTACCATTGACTGCTTCTGCCTCCAATAGATTTCCTAAGCACTAGTGTTTTAAGGAACAGGTTAAAAAGAGAATCCTAATGTGATTTCTTGATAATGGGTGTGTTCCTTATCTTCTCCTAGTGTCTAAACTCTTCTCCATGGCTGGACACCCAAATAATATTCCTTGACGTGCTAAGGGGTATCTAGAGAGTGGGATAGGTTTAATAACTACCCTAACCCTAACGCGTACCCTAACCCTAACCCGTACCCTAACCCTAACACGTACCCTAATCCTAACCCGTACCCTAAACCGAGCCCTAACCCTCAAACTAACCCTAACCCTAACCCTAACCCATACCCTACGCCGTACCCAAACCCGTAACCTAACCCGTACCCTAACCCTAACCCTAACCCTAACCCTAAGCTACCCTTGACTGCTTCTGCCTCCAATAGATTTCCTAAGCACTAGTGTATTAAGGAACAGGTTAAAAAGAGAATCCTAATGTGATTTCAGGATAAAGGGTGTGTTCCTTATCTTCTCCTAGTGTCTAAACTCTTCTCCATGGCTGGACCCCCAAATAATATTCCTTGACGTGCTAAGGGGTATCTAGAGAGTGGGATAGGTTTAATAACTACCCTAACCCTAACGCGTACCCTAACCCTAACCTCTACCCTAACCCTAAAACGTACAGTAATCCTAACCCGTACCCTAAACCGAGCCCTAACCCTCAAACTAACCCTACCCCTAAACCTAACCCATACCCTACGCCGTACCCGAACCCGTACCCGAACCCGTACCCTAAGAAGTACCCTAACCCTAAGCCTAACCCTAAGCTACCCTTGACTGCTTCTGCCTCCAATAGATTTCCTAAACACTAGTGTATTAAGGAACAGGTTAAAAAGAGAATCCTAATGTGATTTCTTGATAATGGGTGTGTTCCTTATCTTCTCCTAGTGTCTAAACTCTTCTCCATGGCTGGACCCCCAAATAATATTCCTTGACGTGCTACGGGGTATCTAGAGAGTGGGATAGGTTTAATAACTACCCTAACCCTAACGTGTACCCTAACCCTAAACCCTACCCTAAACCTAACACGAACCCTAATACTAACCCGTACCCTAAACCGAGCCCTAAACTTCAAACTAACCCTAACCCTAAACCTAACCCCTACCCTATGCCGTACACGAACCCGTACCCGAACCCGTACCCTAAGCCATACCCTAACCCTAACCCTAACCCTAACCCGTACCCTATGCCGTACCCTAAACCTAACCCTAACCCTAACCTAACCCTAAGCTACCATTGACTGCTTCTGCCTCCAATAGATTTCCTAAGCACTAGTGTTTTAAGGAACAGGTTAAAAAGAGAATCCTAATGTGATTTCTTGATAATGGGTGTGTTCCTTATCTTCTCCTAGTGTCTAAACTGTTCTCCATGGCTGGACACCCAAATAATATTCCTTGACGTGCTAAGGGGTATCTAGAGAGTGGGATAGGTTTAATAACTACCCTAACCCTAACGCGTACCCTAACCCTAACCCCTACCCTAACCCTAACACGTACCCTAATCCTAACCCGTACCCTAAACCGAGCCCTAACCCTCAAACTAACCCTAACCCTAACCCATTCCCTACGCCGTACCCGAACCCGTAACCTAACCCGTACCCTAACACTAACCCTAAACCTAACCCTAAGCTACCCTTGACTGCTTCTGCCTCCAATAGATTTCCTAAGCACTAGTGTTTTAAGGAACAGGTTAAAAAGAGAATCCTAATGTGATTTCTTGATAATGGGTGTGTTCCTTATCTTCTCCTAGTGTTTAAACTCTTCTCCATGGCTGGACACCCAAATAATATTCCTTGACGTGCTAAGGGGTATCTAGAGAGTGGGATAGGTTTAATAACTACCCTAACCCTAACGCGTACCCTAACCCTAACCCCTACCCTAACCCTAACACGTACCCTAATCCTAACCCGTACCCTAAACCGAGCCCTAACCCTCAAACTAACCCTAATCCTAACCCTAACCCATACCCTACGCCGTACCCGAAACCGTAACCTAACCCGTACCCTAAAACTAACCCTAACCCTAACCCTAAGCTACCCTTGACTGCTTCTGCCTCCAATAGATTTCCTAAGCACTAGTGTTTTAAGGAACAGGTTAAAAAGAGAATCCTAATGTGATTTCTTGATAATGGGTGTGTTCCTTATCTTCTCCTAGTGTCTAAACTCTTCTCCATGGCTGGACCCCCAAATAATATTCCTTGACGTGCTAAGGGGTATCTAGAGAGTGGGATAGGTTTAATAACTACCCTAACCCTAACGCGTACCCTAACCCTAACCTCTACCCTAACCCTAACACGTACACTAATCCTAACCCGTACCCTAAACCGAGCCCTAACCCTCAAACTAACCCTAACCCTAAACCTAACCCATACCCTACGCCGTACCCGAACCCGTACCCGAACCCGTACCCTAAGCCGTACCCTAACCCTAACCCTAACCCTAAGCTACCCTTGACTGCTTCTGCCTCCAATAGATTTCCTAAGCACTAGTGTATTAAGGAACAGGTTAAAAAGAGAATCCTAATGTGATTTCAGGTTAATGGGTGTGTTCCTTATCTTCTCCTAGTGTCTAAACTCTTCTCCATGGCTGGACCCCCAAATAATATTCCTTGACGTGCTAAGGGGTATCTAGAGAGTGGGATAGGTTTAATAACTACCTTAACCCTAACGCGTACCCTAACCCTAACCTCTACCCTAACCCTAACACGTACACTAATCCTAACCCGTACCCTAAACCGAGCCCTAACCCTCAAGCTAACCCTAACCCTAAACCTAACCCATACCCTACGCCGTACCCGAACCCGTACCTGAACCCGTACCCTAAGCCGTACCCTAACCCTAACCCTAACCCAAACCCTAACTCTAAGCTACCCTTGACTGCTTCTGCCTCCAATAGATTTCCTAAGCACTAGTGTATTAAGGAACAGTTTAAAAAGAGAATCCTAATGTGATTTCAGGATAATGGGTGTGTTCCTTATCTTCTCCTAGTGTCTAAACTGTTCTCCATGGCTGGACCCCCAAATAATATTCCTTGATGTGCTAAGGGGTATCTAGAGAGTGGGATAGGTTTAATAACTACCCTAACCCTAACGCGTACCCTAACCCTAAACCCTACCCTAACCCTAACACGAACCCTAATCCTAACCCGTACCCTAAACCGAGCCCTAACCTTCAAACTAAACCTAACCCTAAACCTAAACCCTACCCTATGCCGTACCTGAACCCGTACCCGAACCCGTACCCTAAGCCGTACCCTAAACCTAACCCTAATGCTAACCCTAACCCTAAGCTACCATTGACTGCTTCTGCCTCCAATAGATTTCCTAAGCACTAGTGTTTTAAGGAACAGGTTAAAAAGAGAATCCTAATGTGATTTCTTGATAATGGGTGTGTTCCTTATCTTCTCCTAGTGTCTAAACTCTTCTCCATGGCTGGACACCCAAATAATATTCCTTGACGTGCTAAGGGGTATCTAGAGAGTGGGATAGGTTTAATAACTACCCTAACCCTAACGCGTACCCTAACCCTAACCCGTACCCTAACCCTAACACGTACCCTAATCCTAACCCGTACCCTAAACCGAGCCCTAACCCTCAAACTAACCCTAACCCTAACCCTAACCCATACCCTACGCCGTACCCAAACCCGTAACCTAACCCGTACCCTAACCCTAACCCTAACCCTAACCCTAAGCTACCCTTGACTGCTTCTGCCTCCAATAGATTTCCTAAGCACTAGTGTTTTAAGGAACAGGTTAAAAAGAGAATCGTAATGTGATTTCTTGATAATGGGTGTGTTCCTTATCTTCTCCTAGTGTTTAAACTCTTCTCCATGGCTGGACACCCAAATAATATTCCTTGACGTGCTAAGGGGTATCTAGAGAGTGGGATAGGTTTAATAACTACCCTAACCCTAACGCGTACCCTAAACCTAACCCCTACCCTAACCCTAACACGTACCCTAATCCTAACCCGTACCCTAAACCGAGCCCTAACCCTCAAACTAACCCTAATCCTAACCCTAACCCATACCCTACGCCGTACCCGAAACCGTAACCTAACCCGTACCCTAAAACTAACCCTAACCCTAACCCTAAGCTACCCTTGACTGCTTCTGCCTCCAATAGATTTCCTAAGCACTAGTGTTTTAAGGAACAGGTTAAAAAGAGAATCCTAATGTGATTTCTTGATAATGGGTGTGTTCCTTATCTTCTCCTAGTGTCTAAACTCTTCTCCATGGCTGGACCCCCAAATAATATTCCTTGACGTGCTAAGGGGTATCTAGAGAGTGGGATAGGTTTAATAACTACCCTAACCCTAACGCGTACCCTAACCCTAACCTCTACCCTAACCCTAACACGTACACTAATCCTAACCCGTACCCTAAACCGAGCCCTAACCCTCAAACTAACCCTAACCCTAAACCTAACCCATACCCTACGCCGTACCCGAACCCGTACCCGAACCCGTACCCTAAGCCGTACCCTAACCCTAACCCTAACCCTAAGCTACCCTTGACTGCTTCTGCCTCCAATAGATTTCCTAAGCACTAGTGTATTAAGGAACAGGTTAAAAAGAGAATCCTAATGTGATTTCAGGTTAATGGGTGTGTTCCTTATCTTCTCCTAGTGTCTAAACTCTTCTCCATGGCTGGACCCCCAAATAATATTCCTTGACGTGCTAAGGGGTATCTAGAGAGTGGGATAGGTTTAATAACTACCTTAACCCTAACGCGTACCCTAACCCTAACCTCTACCCTAACCCTAACACGTACACTAATCCTAACCCGTACCCTAAACCGAGCCCTAACCCTCAAGCTAACCCTAACCCTAAACCTAACCCATACCCTACGCCGTACCCGAACCCGTACCTGAACCCGTACCCTAAGCCGTACCCTAACCCTAACCCTAACCCAAACCCTAACTCTAAGCTACCCTTGACTGCTTCTGCCTCCAATAGATTTCCTAAGCACTAGTGTATTAAGGAACAGTTTAAAAAGAGAATCCTAATGTGATTTCAGGATAATGGGTGTGTTCCTTATCTTCTCCTAGTGTCTAAACTGTTCTCCATGGCTGGACCCCCAAATAATATTCCTTGATGTGCTAAGGGGTATCTAGAGAGTGGGATAGGTTTAATAACTACCCTAACCCTAACGCGTACCCTAACCCTAAACCCTACCCTAACCCTAACACGAACCCTAATCCTAACCCGTACCCTAAACCGAGCCCTAACCTTCAAACTAAACCTAACCCTAAACCTAAACCCTACCCTATGCCGTACCTGAACCCGTACCCGAACCCGTACCCTAAGCCGTACCCTAAACCTAACCCTAATGCTAACCCTAACCCTAAGCTACCATTGACTGCTTCTGCCTCCAATAGATTTCCTAAGCACTAGTGTTTTAAGGAACAGGTTAAAAAGAGAATCCTAATGTGATTTCTTGATAATGGGTGTGTTCCTTATCTTCTCCTAGTGTCTAAACTCTTCTCCATGGCTGGACACCCAAATAATATTCCTTGACGTGCTAAGGGGTATCTAGAGAGTGGGATAGGTTTAATAACTACCCTAACCCTAACGCGTACCCTAACCCTAACCCGTACCCTAACCCTAACACGTACCCTAATCCTAACCCGTACCCTAAACCGAGCCCTAACCCTCAAACTAACCCTAACCCTAACCCTAACCCATACCCTACGCCGTACCCAAACCCGTAACCTAACCCGTACCCTAACCCAAACCCTAACCCTAACCCTAAGCTACCCTTGACTGCTTCTGCCTCCAATAGATTTCCTAAGCACTAGTGTATTAAGGAACAGGTTAAAAAGAGAATCCTAATGTGATTTCAGGATAAAGGGTGTGTTCCTTATCTTCTCCTAGTGTCTAAACTCTTCTCCATGGCTGGACCCCCAAATAATATTCCTTGACGTGCTAAGGGGTATCTAGAGAGTGGGATAGGTTTAATAACTACCCTAACCCTAACGCGTACCCTAACCCTAACCTCTACCCTAACCCTAAAACGTACAGTAATCCTAACCCGTACCCTAAACCGAGCCCTAACCCTCAAACTAACCCTACCCCTAAACCTAACCCATACCCTACGCCGTACCCGAACCCGTACCCGAACCCGTACCCTAAGAAGTACCCTAACCCTAAGCCTAACCCTAAGCTACCCTTGACTGCTTCTGCCTCCAATAGATTTCCTAAACACTAGTGTATTAAGGAACAGGTTAAAAAGAGAATCCTAATGTGATTTCTTGATAATGGGTGTGTTCCTTATCTTCTCCTAGTGTCTAAACTCTTCTCCATGGCTGGACCCCCAAATAATATTCCTTGACGTGCTAAGGGGTATCTAGAGAGTGGGATAGGTTTAATAACTACCCTAACCCTAACGTGTACCCTAACCCTAAACCCTACCCTAAACCTAACACGAACCCTAATACTAACCCGTACCCTAAACCGAGCCCTAAACTTCAAACTAACCCTAACCCTAAACCTAACCCCTACCCTATGCCGTACACGAACCCGTACCCGAACCCGTACCCTAAGCCATACCCTAACCCTAACCCTAACCCTAACCCGTACCCTATGCCGTACCCTAAACCTAACCCTAACCCTAACCTAACCCTAAGCTACCATTGACTGCTTCTGCCTCCAATAGATTTCCTAAGCACTAGTGTTTTAAGGAACAGGTTAAAAAGAGAATCCTAATGTGATTTCTTGATAATGGGTGTGTTCCTTATCTTCTCCTAGTGTCTAAACTGTTCTCCATGGCTGGACACCCAAATAATATTCCTTGACGTGCTAAGGGGTATCTAGAGAGTGGGATAGGTTTAATAACTACCCTAACCCTAACGCGTACCCTAACCCTAACCCCTACCCTAACCCTAACACGTACCCTAATCCTAACCCGTACCCTAAACCGAGCCCTAACCCTCAAACTAACCCTAACCCTAACCCATTCCCTACGCCGTACCCGAACCCGTAACCTAACCCGTACCCTAACACTAACCCTAAACCTAACCCTAAGCTACCCTTGACTGCTTCTGCCTCCAATAGATTTCCTAAGCACTAGTGTTTTAAGGAACAGGTTAAAAAGAGAATCCTAATGTGATTTCTTGATAATGGGTGTGTTCCTTATCTTCTCCTAGTGTTTAAACTCTTCTCCATGGCTGGACACCCAAATAATATTCCTTGACGTGCTAAGGGGTATCTAGAGAGTGGGATAGGTTTAATAACTACCCTAACCCTAACGCGTACCCTAACCCTAACCCCTACCCTAACCCTAACACGTACCCTAATCCTAACCCGTACCCTAAACCGAGCCCTAACCCTCAAACTAACCCTAATCCTAACCCTAACCCATACCCTACGCCGTACCCGAAACCGTAACCTAACCCGTACCCTAAAACTAACCCTAACCCTAACCCTAAGCTACCCTTGACTGCTTCTGCCTCCAATAGATTTCCTAAGCACTAGTGTTTTAAGGAACAGGTTAAAAAGAGAATCCTAATGTGATTTCTTGATAATGGGTGTGTTCCTTATCTTCTCCTAGTGTCTAAACTCTTCTCCATGGCTGGACCCCCAAATAATATTCCTTGACGTGCTAAGGGGTATCTAGAGAGTGGGATAGGTTTAATAACTACCCTAACCCTAACGCGTACCCTAACCCTAACCTCTACCCTAACCCTAACACGTACACTAATCCTAACCCGTACCCTAAACCGAGCCCTAACCCTCAAACTAACCCTAACCCTAAACCTAACCCATACCCTACGCCGTACCCGAACCCGTACCCGAACCCGTACCCTAAGCCGTACCCTAACCCTAACCCTAACCCTAAGCTACCCTTGACTGCTTCTGCCTCCAATAGATTTCCTAAGCACTAGTGTATTAAGGAACAGGTTAAAAAGAGAATCCTAATGTGATTTCAGGTTAATGGGTGTGTTCCTTATCTTCTCCTAGTGTCTAAACTCTTCTCCATGGCTGGACCCCCAAATAATATTCCTTGACGTGCTAAGGGGTATCTAGAGAGTGGGATAGGTTTAATAACTACCTTAACCCTAACGCGTACCCTAACCCTAACCTCTACCCTAACCCTAACACGTACACTAATCCTAACCCGTACCCTAAACCGAGCCCTAACCCTCAAGCTAACCCTAACCCTAAACCTAACCCATACCCTACGCCGTACCCGAACCCGTACCTGAACCCGTACCCTAAGCCGTACCCTAACCCTAACCCTAACCCAAACCCTAACTCTAAGCTACCCTTGACTGCTTCTGCCTCCAATAGATTTCCTAAGCACTAGTGTATTAAGGAACAGTTTAAAAAGAGAATCCTAATGTGATTTCAGGATAATGGGTGTGTTCCTTATCTTCTCCTAGTGTCTAAACTGTTCTCCATGGCTGGACCCCCAAATAATATTCCTTGATGTGCTAAGGGGTATCTAGAGAGTGGGATAGGTTTAATAACTACCCTAACCCTAACGCGTACCCTAACCCTAAACCCTACCCTAACCCTAACACGAACCCTAATCCTAACCCGTACCCTAAACCGAGCCCTAACCTTCAAACTAAACCTAACCCTAAACCTAAACCCTACCCTATGCCGTACCTGAACCCGTACCCGAACCCGTACCCTAAGCCGTACCCTAAACCTAACCCTAATGCTAACCCTAACCCTAAGCTACCATTGACTGCTTCTGCCTCCAATAGATTTCCTAAGCACTAGTGTTTTAAGGAACAGGTTAAAAAGAGAATCCTAATGTGATTTCTTGATAATGGGTGTGTTCCTTATCTTCTCCTAGTGTCTAAACTCTTCTCCATGGCTGGACACCCAAATAATATTCCTTGACGTGCTAAGGGGTATCTAGAGAGTGGGATAGGTTTAATAACTACCCTAACCCTAACGCGTACCCTAACCCTAACCCGTACCCTAACCCTAACACGTACCCTAATCCTAACCCGTACCCTAAACCGAGCCCTAACCCTCAAACTAACCCTAACCCTAACCCTAACCCATACCCTACGCCGTACCCAAACCCGTAACCTAACCCGTACCCTAACCCTAACCCTAACCCTAACCCTAAGCTACCCTTGACTGCTTCTGCCTCCAATAGATTTCCTAAGCACTAGTGTTTTAAGGAACAGGTTAAAAAGAGAATCGTAATGTGATTTCTTGATAATGGGTGTGTTCCTTATCTTCTCCTAGTGTCTAAACTCTTCTCCATGGCTGGACACCCAAATAATATTCCTTGACGTGCTAAGGGGTATCTAGAGAGTGGGATAGGTTTAATAACTACCCTAACCCTAACGCGTACCCTAACCCAAACCCCTACCCTAACCCTAACACGTACCCTAATCCTAACCCGTACCCTAAACCGAGCCCTAACCCACAAACTAACCCTAACCCTAACCCTAACCCATACCCTACGCCGTACCCGAACCCGTACCCGAACCCGTACCCTAACACTAACCCTAACCCTAACCCTAACCCTAACCCTAAGCTACCCTTGACTGCTTCTGCCTCCAATAGATTTCCTAAGCACTAGTGTTTTAAGGAACAGGTTAAAAAGAGAATCCTAATGTGATTTCTTGATAATGGTTGTGTTCCTTATCTTCTCCTAGTGTTTAAACTCTTCTCCATGGCTGGACACCCAAATAATATTCCTTGACGTGCTAAGGGGTATCTAGAGAGTGGGATAGGTTTAATAACTACCCTAACCCTAACGCGTACCCTAACCCTAACCCCTACCCTAACCCTAACACGTACCCTAATCCTAACCCGTACCCTAAACCGAGCCCTAACCCTCAAACTAACCCTAATCCTAACCCTAACCCATACCCTACGCCGTACCCGAAACCGTAACCTAACCCGTACCCTAAAACTAACCCTAACCCTAACCCTAAGCTACCCTTGACTGCTTCTGCCTCCAATAGATTTCCTAAGCACTAGTGTTTTAAGGAACAGGTTAAAAAGAGAATCCTAATGTGATTTCTTGATAATGGGTGTGTTCCTTATCTTCTCCTAGTGTCTAAACTCTTCTCCATGGCTGGACCCCCAAATAATATTCCTTGACGTGCTAAGGGGTATCTAGAGAGTGGGATAGGTTTAATAACTACCCTAACCCTAACGCGTACCCTAACCCTAACCTCTACCCTAACCCTAACACGTACACTAATCCTAACCCGTACCCTAAACCGAGCCCTAACCCTCAAACTAACCCTAACCCTAAACCTAACCCATACCCTACGCCGTACCCGAACCCGTACCCGAACCCGTACCCTAAGCCGTACCCTAACCCTAACCCTAACCCTAACCCTAAGCTACCCTTGACTGCTTCTGCCTCCAATAGATTTCCTAAGCACTAGTGTATTAAGGAACAGGTTAAAAAGAGAATCCTAATGTGATTTCAGGATAATGGGTGTGTTCCTTATCTTCTCCTAGTGTCTAAACTCTTCTCCATGGCTGGACCCCCAAATAATATTCCTTGACGTGCTAAGGGGTATCTAGAGAGTGGGATAGGTTTAATAACTACCTTAACCCTAACGCGTACCCTAACCCTAACCTCTACCCTAACCCTAACACGTACACTAATCCTAACCCGTACCCTAAACCGAGCCCTAACCCTCAAGCTAACCCTAACCCTAAACCTAACCCATACCCTACGCCGTACCCGAACCCGTACCTGAACCCGTACCCTAAGCCGTACCCTAACCCTAACCCTAACCCAAACCCTAACTCTAAGCTACCCTTGACTGCTTCTGCCTCCAATAGATTTCCTAAGCACTAGTGTATTAAGGAACAGTTTAAAAAGAGAATCCTAATGTGATTTCAGGATAATGGGTGTGTTCCTTATCTTCTCCTAGTGTCTAAACTGTTCTCCATGGCTGGACCCCCAAATAATATTCCTTGATGTGCTAAGGGGTATCTAGAGAGTGGGATAGGTTTAATAACTACCCTAACCCTAACGCGTACCCTAACCCTAAACCCTACCCTAACCCTAACACGAACCCTAATCCTAACCCGTACCCTAAACCGAGCCCTAACCTTCAAACTAAACCTAACCCTAAACCTAAACCCTACCCTATGCCGTACCTGAACCCGTACCCGAACCCGTACCCTAAGCCGTACCCTAAACCTAACCCTAATGCTAACCCTAACCCTAAGCTACCATTGACTGCTTCTGCCTCCAATAGATTTCCTAAGCACTAGTGTTTTAAGGAACAGGTTAAAAAGAGAATCCTAATGTGATTTCTTGATAATGGGTGTGTTCCTTACCTTCTCCTAGTGTCTAAACTCTTCTCCATGGCAGGACACCCAAATAATATTCCTTGACGTGCTAAGGGGTATCTAGAGAGTGGGATAGGTTTAATAACTACCCTAACCCTAACGAGTACCCTAACCCAAACCCCTACCCTAACCCTAACACGTACCCTAATCCTAACCCGTACCCTAAACCGAGCCCTAACCCTCAAACTAACCCTAACCCTAACCCTAACCCATACCCTACGCCGTACCCGAACCCGTACCCGAACCCGTACCCTAACACTAACCCTAACCCTAACCCTAACCCTAACCCTAAGCTACCCTTGACTGCTTCTGCCTCCAATAGATTTCCTAAGCACTAGTGTTTTAAGGAACAGGTTAAAAAGAGAATCCTAATGTGATTTCTTGATAATGGGTGTGTTCCTTATCTTCTCCTAGTGTCTAAACTCTTCTCCATGGCTGGACCCCCAAATAATATTCCTTGACGTGTTAAGGGGTATCTAGAGAGTGGGATAGGTTTAATAACTACCTTAACCCTAACGCGTACCCTAACCCTAACCTCTACCCTAACCCTAACACGTACACTAATCCTAACCCGTACCCCAAACCGAGCCCTAACCCTCAAACTAACCCTAACACTAAACCTAACCCATACCCTACGCCGTACCCGATCCCGTACCCGAACCCGTACCCTAAGCCGTACCCTAACCCTAACCCTAACCCTAACCCTAAGCTACCCTTGACTGCTTCTGCCTCCAATAGATTTCCTAAGCACTAGTGTATTAAGGAACAGGTTAAAAAGAGAATCCTAATGTGATTTCAGGATAATGGGTGTGTTCCTTATCTTCTCCTAGTGTCTAAACTCTTCTCCATGGCTGGACCCCCAAATAATATTCCTTGACGTGCTAAGGGGAATCTAGAGAGTGGGATAGGTTTAATAACTACCCTAACCCTAACGCGTAACCTAACCCTAACCCCTACCCTAACCCTAACACGAACCCTAATCCTAACCCGTACCCTAAACCGAGCCCTACCCTTCAAACTAACCATAACCCTAACCCTAACCCATACCCTACGCCGTACACGAACCCGTACCCGAACCCGTACCCTAAGCCGTACCCTAAACCTAACCCTAACCCTAACCCTAAGCTTCCCTTGACTGCTTCTGCCTCCAATAGATTTCCTAAGCACTAGTGTTTTAAGGAACAGGTTAAAAAGAGAATCCTAATGTGATTTCTTGATAATGGGTGTGTTCCTTATCTTCTCCTAGTGTCTAAACTCTTCTCCATGGCTGGACACCCAAATAATATTCCTTGACGTGCTAAGGGGTATCTAGAGAGTGGGATAGGTTTAATAACTACCCTAACCCTAACGCGTAACCTAATCCTAACCCCTACCCTAACCCTAACACGTACCCTAATCCTAACCCGTACCCTAAACCGAGCCCTAACCCTCAAACTAACCCTAACCCTAACCCTAACCCATACCCTACGCCGTACCCGAACCCGTAACCTAACCCGTACCCTAACACTAACCCTAACCCTAACCCTAAGCTACCCTTGACTGCTTCTGCCTCCAATAGATTTCCTAAGCACTAGTGTTTTAAGGAACAGGTTAAAAATAGAATCCTAATGTGATTTCTTGATAATGGGTGTGTTCCTTTTCTTCTCCTAGTGTCTAAACTCTTCTCCATGGCTGGACCCCCAAATAATATTCCTTGACGTGCTAAGGGGTATCTAGAGAGTGGGATAGGTTTAATAACTACCCTAACCCTAACGCGTACCCTAACCCTAACCTCTACCCTAACCCTAACACGTACACTAATCCTAACCCGTACCCTAAACCGAGCCCTAACCCTCAAATTAATCCTAACCCTAACCCATACCCTACGCCGTACCCGAACCCGTACCCTAAGCGGTACCCTAAAGCTAACCCTAACCCTAACCCTAACCCTAACCCTAAGCTACCCTTGACTGCTTCTGCCTCCAATAGATTTCCTAAGCACTAGTGTATTAAGGAACAGGTTAAAAAGAGAATCCTAATGTGATTTCAGGATAATGGGTGTGTTCCTTATCTTCTCCTAGTGTCTAAACTCTTCTCCATGGCTGGACCCCCAAATAATATTCCTTGACGTGCTAAGGGGTATCTAGAGAGTGGGATAGGTTTAATAACTACCCTAACCCTAACGCGTACCCTAACCCTAACCTCTACCCTAACCCTAAAACGTACACTAATCCTAACCCGTACCCTAAACCGAGCCCTAACCCTCAAACTAACCATACCCCTAAACCTAACCCATACCCTACGCCGTACCCGAACCCGTACCCGAACCCGTACCCTAAGAACTATCCTAACCCTAAGCCTAACCCTAAGCTACCCTTGACTGCTTCTGCCTCCAAAAATTTCCTAAGGACTAGTGTATTAAGGAACAGGTTAAAAAGAGAATCCTAATGTGATTTCAGGATAATGGGTGTGTTCCTTATCTTCTCCTAGTGTCTAAACTGTTCTCCATGGCTGGACCCCCAAATAATATTCCTTGACGTGCTAAGGGGTATCTAGAGAGTGGGATAGGTTTAATAACTACCCTAACCCTAACGCGTACCCTAACCCTAAACCCTACCCTAACCCTAACACGAACCCTAATCCTAACCCGTACCCTAAACCGAGCCCTAACCTTCAAACTAACCCTAACCCTAAACCTAACCCCTACCCTATGCCGTACACGAACCCGTACCCGAACCCGTACCCTAAGCCGTACCCTAAACCTAACCCTAACCCTAACCCTAACCCTAAGCTACCATTGACTGCTTCTGCCTCCAATAGATTTCCTAAGCACTAGTGTTTTAAGGAACAGGTTAAAAAGAGAATCCTAATGTGATTTCTTGATAATGGGTGTGTTCCTTATCTTCTCCTAGTGTCTAAACTCTTCTCCATGGCTGGACACCCAAATAATATTCCTTGACGTGCTAAGGGGTATCTAGAGAGTGGGATAGGTTTAATAACTACCCTAACCCTAACGCGTACCCTAACCCTAACCGCTACCCTAACCCTAACACGTACCCTAATCCTAACCCGTACCCTAAACCGAGCCCTAACCCTCAAACTAACCCTAACCCTAACCCTAACCCATACCCTACGCCGTACCCAAACCCGTAACCTAACCCGTACCCTAACACTAACCCTAACCCTAACCCTAAGCTACCCTTGACTGCTTCTGCCTCCAATAGATTTCCTAAGCACTAGTGTTTTAAGGAACAGGTTAAAAAGAGAATCCTAATGTGATTTCTTGATAATGGGTGTGTTCCTTATCTTCTCCTAGTGTCTAAACTCTTCTCCATGGATGGACCCCCAAATAATATTCCTTGACGTGCTAAGGGGTATCTAGAGAGTGGGATAGGTTTAATAACTACCCTAACCCTAACGCGTACCCTAAACCTAACACGTACCCTAATCCTAAACCGTACCCTAAACCAAGCCCTAACCCTCAAACTAACACTAACCCTAACCCTAACCCATACCCTACGCCGTACCCGAACCCGTACCCTAAGCCTTACCCTAACAATAACCCTAACCCTAACCCTAAGCTACCCTTGACTGCTTCTGCCTCCAATTGATTTCCTAAGCACTAGTGTTTTAAGGAACAGGTTAAAAAGAGAATACTAATGTGATTTCTTGATAATGGGTGTGTTCCTTATCTTCTCCTAGTGTCTAAACTCTTCTCCATGGCTGGACCCCCAAATAATATTCCTTGAAGTGCTAAGGGGTATCTAGAGAGTGGGATAGGTTTAATAACTACCCTAACCCTAACGCGTACCCTAACCCTAACCTCTACCCTAACCCTAACACGTACACTAATCCTAACCCGTACCCTAAACCGAGCCCTAACCCTCAAACTAACCCTAACCCTAACCCTAACCCATACCCTAGGCCGTACCCGAACCCGTACCCGAACCCGTACCCTAAGCCGTACCCTAACCCTAACCCTAACCCTAACCCTAAGCTACCCTTGACTGCTTCTGCCTCCAATAGATTTCCTAAGCACTAGTGTATCAAGGCACAGGTTAAAAAGAGAATCCTAATGTGATTTCAGGATAATGGGTGTGTTCCTTATCTTCTCCTAGTGTCTAAACTCTTCTCCATGGCTGGACCCCCAAATAATATTCCTTGACGTGCTAAGGGGAATCTAGAGAGTGGGATAGGTTTAATAACTACCCTAACCCTAACGCGTACCCTAACCCTAACACCTACCCTAACCCTAACACGAACCCTAATCCTAACCCGTACCCTAAACCGAGCCCTACCCTTCAAACTAACCATAACCCTAACCCTAACCCATACCCTACGCCGTACACGAACCCGTAACTGAACCCGTACCCTAAGCCGTACACTAAACCTAACCCTAACCCTAACCCTAAGCTTCCCTTGACTGCTTCTGCCTCCAATAGATTTCCTAAGCACTAGTGTTTTAAGGAACAGGTTAAAAAGAGAATCCTAATGTGATTTCTTGATAATGGGTGTGTTCCTTATCTTCTCGTAGTGTCTAAACTCTTCTCCATGGCTGGACACCCATATAATATTCCTTGACGTGCTAAGGGGTATCTAGGGAGTGGGATAGGTTTAATAACTACCCTAACCCTAACGCGTACCCTAACCCTAACCCCTACCCTAACCCTAACACGTACCCTAATCCTAACCCGTACCCTAAACCGAGCCCTAACCCTCAAACTAACCATAACCCTAACCCTAACCCATACCCTACGCCGTACCCGAACCCGTAACCTAACCCGTACCCTAACACTAACCCTAACCCTAACCCTAAGCTACCCTTGACTGCTTCTGCCTCCAATAGATTTCCTAAGCACTAGTGTTTTAAGGAACAGGTTAAAAAGAGAATCCTAATGTGATTTCTTGATAATGGGTGTGTTCCTTTTCTTCTCCTAGTGTCTAAACTCTTCTCCATGGCTGGACCCCCAAATAATATTCCTTGACGTGCTAAGGGTTATCTAGACAGTGGGATAGGTTTAATAACTACCCTAACCCTAACGCGTACCCTAACCCTAACCTCTACCCTAACCCTAACACGTACACTAATCCTAACCCGTACCCTAAACCGAGCCCTAACCCTCAAATTAACCCTAACCCTAACCCTAACCCATACCCTACGCCGTACCCGAACCCGTACCCTAAGCGGTACCCTAAAGCTAACCCTAACCCTAACCCTAACCCTAACCCTAAGCTACCCTTGACTCCTTTTGCCTCCAATAGATTTCCTAAGCACTAGTGTATTAAGGAACAGGTTAAAAAGAGAATCCTAATGTGATTTCAGGATAATGGGTGTGTTCCTTATCTTCTCCTAGTGTCTAAACTCTTCTCCATGGCTGGACCCCCAAATAATATTCCTTGACGTGCTAAGGGGTATCTAGAGAGTGGGATAGGTTTAATAACTACCCTAACCCTAACGCGTACCCTAACCCTAACCTCTACCCTAACCCTAAAACGTACACTAATCCTAACCCGTACCCTAAACCGAGCCCTAACCCTCAAACTAACCCTACCCCTAAACCTAACCCATACCCTACGCCGTACCCGAACCCGTACCCGAACCCGTACCCTAAGAAGTACCCTAACCCTAAGCCTAACCCTAAGCTACCCTTGACTGCTTCTGCCTCCAATAGATTTCCTAAGCACTAGTGTATTAAGGAACAGGTTAAAAAGAGAATCCTAATGTGATTTCAGGATAATGGGTGTGTTCCTTATCTTCTCCTAGTGTCTAAACTGTTCTCCATGGCTGGACCCCCAAATAATATTCCTTGACGTGCTAAGGGGTATCTAGAGAGTGGGATAGGTTTAATAACTACCCTAACCCTAACGCGTACCCTAACCCTAAACCCTACCCAAACCCTAACACGAACCCTAATCCTAACCCGTACCCTAAACCGAGCCCTAACCTTCAAACTAACCCTAACACTAAACCTAACCCCTACCCTATGCCGTACACGAACCCGTACCCGAACCCGTAACCTAACCCGTACCCTAACACTAACCCTAACCCTAACCCTAAGCTACCCTTGACTGCTTCTGCCTCCAATAGATTTCCTAAGCACTAGTGTTTTAAGGAACAGGTTAAAAAGAGAATCCTAATGTGATTTCTTGATAATGGGTGTGTTCCTTATCTTCTCCTAGTGTCTAAACTCTTCTCCATGGATGGACCCCCAAATAATATTCCTTGACGTGCTAAGGGGTATCTAGAGAGTGGGATAGGTTTAATAACTACCCTAACCCTAACACGTACCCTAACCCTAACCCCTAACCTAACGCTAACACGTACCCTAATCCTAACCCGTACCCTAAACCGAGACCTAACCCTCAAACTAACCCTAACCCTAACCCGAACCCATACCCTACGCCGTACCCGAACCCGTACCCGAACCCGTACCCTAAGCCGTACCCTAACCCTAAACCTTACCCTAACCCTAACCCTAAGCTACCCTTGACTGCTTCTGCCTCCAATAGATTTCCTAAGCACTAGTGTTTTAAGGAATAGGTTAAAAAGAGAATCCTAATGTGATTTCTTGATAATGTGTGTGTTCCTTATCTTCTCCTAGTGTCTAAACTCTTCTCCATGGCTGGACCCCCAAATAATATTCCTTGACGTGCTAAGGGGTATCTAGAGAGTGGGATAGGTTTAATAACTACCCTAACCCTAACGCGTACCCTAACCCTAACACGTACCCTAATCCTAAACTGTACCCTAAACCGAGCCCTAACCCTCAAACTAACCCTAACCCTAACCCTAACCCATACCCTACGCCGTACCCGAACCTGTACCCGAACCCGTACCCTAAGCCGCACCCTAACCCTAACCCTAACCCTAACCCTAAGCTACCCTTGACTGCTTCTGCCTCCAATAGATTTCCTAAGCACTAGTGTTTTAAGGAACAGGTTAAAAAGAGAATCCTAATGTGATTTCTTGATAATGGGTGTGTTCCTTATCTTCTCCTAGTGTCTAAACTCTTCTCCATGGCTGGACCCCCAAATAATATTCCTTGACGTGGTAAGGGGTATCTAGAGAGTGGGATAGGTTTAATAACTACCCTAACCCTAACGCGTACCCTAACCCTAACCTCTACCCTAACCCTAACACGTACACTAATCCTAACCCTAACCCTAAACCGAGCCCTAACCCTCAAACTAACCCTAACCCTAACCCTAACCCATACCCTAGGCCGTACCCGAACCCGTACCCGAACCCGTACCCTAAGCCGTACCCTAACCCTAACCCTAACCCTAACCCTAAGCTACCCTTGACTGCTTCTGCCTCCAATAGATTTCCTAAGCACTAGTGTATCAAGGAACAGGTTAAAAAGAGAATCCTAATGTGATTTCAGGATAATGGGTGTGTTCCTTATCTTCTCCTAGTGTCTAAACTCTTCTCCATGGCTGGACCCCCAAATAATATTCCTTGACGTGCTAAGGGGAATCTAGAGAGTGGGATAGGTTTAATAACTACCCTAACCCTAACGCGTACCCTAACCCTAAACCCTACCCTAACCCTAACACGAACCCTAATCCTAACCCGTACCCTAAACCGAGCCCTACCCTTCAAACTAACCATAACCATAACCCTAACCCATACCCTACGCCGTACACGAACCCGTACCCGAACCCGTACCCTAAGCCGTACCCTAAACATAACCCTAACCCTAACCCTAAGCTTCCCTTGACTGCTTCTGCCTCCAATAGATTTCCTAAGCACTAGTGTTTTAAGGAACAGGTTAAAAAGATAATCCTAATGTGATTTCTTGATAATGGGTGTGTTCCTTATCTTCTCCTAGTGTCTAAACTCTTCTCCATGGCTGGACACCCAAATAATATTCCTTGACGTGCTAAGGGGTATCTAGAGAGTGGGATAGGTTTAATAACTACCCTAACCCTAACGCGTACCCTAACCCTAACCCCTACCCTAACCCTAACACGTACCCTAATCCTAACCCGTACCCTAAACCGAGCCCTAACCCTCAAACTAACCCTAACCCTAACCCTAACCCATACCCTACGCCGTACCCGAACCCGTAACCTAACCCGTACCCTAACACTAACCCTAACCCTAACCCTAAGCTACCCTTGACTGCTTCTGCCTCCAATAGATTTCCTAAGCACTAGTGTTTTAAGGAACAGGTTAAAAAGAGAATCCTAATGTGATTTCTTGATAATGGGTGTGTTCCTTTTCTTCTCCTAGTGTCTAAACTCTTCTCCATGGCTGGACCCCCAAATAATATTCCTTGACGTGCTAAGGGTTATCTAGACAGTGGGATAGGTTTAATAACTACCCTAACCCTAACGCGTACCCTAACCCTAACCTCTACCCTAACCCTAACACGTACACTAATCCTAACCCGTACCCTAAACCGAGCCCTAACCCTCAAATTAACCCTAACCCTAACCCTAACCCATACCCTACGCCGTACCCGAACCCGTACCCTAAGCGGTAACCTAAAGCTAACCCTAACCCTAACCCTAACCCTAACCCTAAGCTACCCTTGACTGCTTTTGCCTCCAATAGATTTCCTAAGCACTAGTGTATTAAGGAACAGGTTAAAAAGAGAATCCTAATGTGATTTCAGGATAATGGGTGTGTTCCTTATATTCTCCTAGTGTCTAAACTCTTCTCCATGGCTGGACCCCCAAATAATATTCCTTGACGTGCTAAGGGGTATCTAGAGAGTGGGATAGGTTTAATAACTACCCTAACCCTAACGCGTACCCTAACCCTAACCTCTACCCTAACCCTAAAACGTACACTAATCCTAACCCGTACCCTAAACCGAGCCCTAACCCTCAAACTAACCCTACCCCTAAACCTAACCCCTACCCTATGCCGTACACGAACCCGTACCCGAACCCGTACCCTAAGCCGTACCCTAAACCTAACCCTAACCCTAACCCTAACCCTAAGCTACCATTGACTGCTTCTGCCTCCAATAGATTTCCTAAGCACTAGTGTTTTAAGGAACAGGTTAAAAAGAGAATCCTAATGTGATTTCTTGATAATGGGTGTGTTCCTTATCTTCTCCTAGTGTCTAAACTCTTCTCCATGGCTGGACACCCAAATAATATTCCTTGACGTGCTAAGGGGTATCTAGAGAGTGGGATAGGTTTAATAACTACCCTAACCCTAACGCGTACCCTAACCCTAACCCCTACCCTAACCCTAACACGTACCCTAATCCTAACCCGTACCCTAAACCGAGCCCTAACCCTCAAACTAACCCTAACCCTAACCCTAACCCATACCCTACGCCGTACCCGAACCCGTAACCTAACCCGTACCCTAAAACTAACCCTAACCCTAACCCTAAGCTACCCTTGACTGCTTCTGCCTCCAATAGATTTCCTAAGCACTAGTGTTTTAAGGAACAGGTTAAAAAGAGAATCCTAATGTGATTTCTTGATAATGGGTGTGTTCCTTATCTTCTCCTAGTGTCTAAACTCTTCTCCATGGATGGACCCCCAAATAATATTCCTTGACGTGCTAAGGGGTATCTAGAGAGTGGGATAGGTTTAATAACTACCCTAACCCTAACGCGTACCCTAACCCTAACACGTACCCTAATCCTAAACCGTACCCTAAACCGAGCCCTAACCCTCAAACTAACCCTAACACTAACTCTAACCCATACCCTACGCCGTACCCGAACCCGTACCCTAAGCCTTACCCTAACAATAACCCTAACCCTAACCCTAAGCTACCCTTGACTGCTTCTGCCTCCAATAGATTTCCTAAGCACTAGTGTTTTAAGGAACAGGTTAAAAAGAGAATCCTAATGTGATTTCTTGATAATGGGTGTGTTCCTTATCTTCTCCTAGTGTCTAAACTCTTCTCCATGGCTGGACCCCCAAATAATATTCCTTGACGTGCTAAGGGGTATCTAGAGAGTGGGATAGGTTTAATAACTACCCTAACCCTAACGCGTTCCCTAACCCTAACCCCTACCCTAACCCTAACACGAACCCTAATCCTAACCCATACCCTAAACCGAGCCCTAACCCTCAAATTAACCCTAACCCTAACCCTAACCCATACCCTACGCCGTACCCGAACCCGTACCCGAACCCGTACCGTAAGCCGTACCCTAACACTAACCCTAACCCTAACCCTAACCCTAAGCTACCCTTGACTGCTTCTGCCTCCAATAGATTTCCTAAGCACTAGTGTTTTAAGGAACAGGTTAAAAAGAGAATCGTAATGTGATTTCTTGATAATGGGTGTGTTCCTTATCTTCTCCTAGTGTCTAAACTCTTCTCCATGGCTGGACCCCCAAATAATATTCCTTGACGTGCTAAGGGGTATCTAGAGAGTGGGATAGGTTTAATAACTACCCTAACCCTAACGCGTTCCCTAACCCTAACCCCTACCCTAACCCTAACACGAACCCTAATCCTAACCCGTACCCTAAAACGAGCCCTAACCTTCAAACTAACCCTAACCCTAACCCTAACCCATACCCTACGCCGTACACGAACCCGTACCCGAACCCGTACCCTAAGCCGTACCCTAAACCTAACCCTAACCCTAACCCTAACCCTAAGCTACCCTTGACTGCTTCTGCCTCCAATACATTTCCTAAGCACTAGTGTTTTAAGGAACAGGTTAAAAAGAGAATCCTAATGTGATTTCTTGATAATGGGTGTGTTCCTTTTCTTCTCCTAGTGTCTAAACTCTTCTCCATGGCTGGACCCCCAAATAATATTCCTTGACGTGCTAAGGGTTATCTAGACAGTGGGATAGGTTTAATAACTACCCTAACCCTAACGCGTACCCTAACCCTAACCTCTACCCTAACCCTAACACGTACACTAATCCTAACCCGTACCCTAAACCGAGCCCTAACCCTCAAATTAACCCTAACCCTAACCCTAACCCATAGCCTACGCCGTACCCGAACCCGTACCCTAAGCGGTAACCTAAAGCTAACCCTAACCCTAACCCTAACCCTAACCCTAAGCTACCCTTGACTGCTTTTGCCTCCAATAGATTTCCTAAGCACTAGTGTATTAAGGAACAGGTTAAAAAGAGAATCCTAATGTGATTTCAGGATAATGGGTGTGTTCCTTATATTCTCCTAGTGTCTAAACTCTTCTCCATGGCTGGACCCCCAAATAATATTCCTTGACGTGCTAAGGGGTATCTAGAGAGTGGGATAGGTTTAATAACTACCCTAACCCTAACGCGTACCCTAACCCTAACCTCTACCCTAACCCTAAAACGTACACTAATCCTAACCCGTACCCTAAACCGAGCCCTAACCCTCAAACTAACCCTACCCCTAAACCTAACCCCTACCCTATGCCGTACACGAACCCGTACCCGAACCCGTACCCTAAGCCGTACCCTAAACCTAACCCTAACCCTAACCCTAACCCTAAGCTACCATTGACTGCTTCTGCCTCCAATAGATTTCCTAAGCACTAGTGTTTTAAGGAACAGGTTAAAAAGAGAATCCTAATGTGATTTCTTGATAATGGGTGTGTTCCTTATCTTCTCCTAGTGTCTAAACTCTTCTCCATGGCTGGACACCCAAATAATATTCCTTGACGTGCTAAGGGGTATCTAGAGAGTGGGATAGGTTTAATAACTACCCTAACCCTAACGCGTACCCTAACCCTAACCCCTACCCTAACCCTAACACGTACCCTAATCCTAACCCGTACCCTAAACCGAGCCCTAACCCTCAAACTAACCCTAACCCTAACCCTAACCCATACCCTACGCCGTACCCGAACCCGTAACCTAACCCGTACCCTAAAACTAACCCTAACCCTAACCCTAAGCTACCCTTGACTGCTTCTGCCTCCAATAGATTTCCTAAGCACTAGTGTTTTAAGGAACAGGTTAAAAAGAGAATCCTAATGTGATTTCTTGATAATGGGTGTGTTCCTTATCTTCTCCTAGTGTCTAAACTCTTCTCCATGGATGGACCCCCAAATAATATTCCTTGACGTGCTAAGGGGTATCTAGAGAGTGGGATAGGTTTAATAACTACCCTAACCCTAACGCGTACCCTAACCCTAACACGTACCCTAATCCTAAACCGTACCCTAAACCGAGCCCTAACCCTCAAACTAACCCTAACACTAACTCTAACCCATACCCTACGCCGTACCCGAACCCGTACCCTAAGCCTTACCCTAACAATAACCCTAACCCTAACCCTAAGCTACCCTTGACTGCTTCTGCCTCCAATAGATTTCCTAAGCACTAGTGTTTTAAGGAACAGGTTAAAAAGAGAATCCTAATGTGATTTCTTGATAATGGGTGTGTTCCTTATCTTCTCCTAGTGTCTAAACTCTTCTCCATGGCTGGACCCCCAAATAATATTCCTTGACGTGCTAAGGGGTATCTAGAGAGTGGGATAGGTTTAATAACTACCCTAACCCTAACGCGTTCCCTAACCCTAACCCCTACCCTAACCCTAACACGAACCCTAATCCTAACCCATACCCTAAACCGAGCCCTAACCCTCAAATTAACCCTAACCCTAACCCTAACCCATACCCTACGCCGTACCCGAACCCGTACCCGAACCCGTACCGTAAGCCGTACCCTAACACTAACCCTAACCCTAACCCTAACCCTAAGCTACCCTTGACTGCTTCTGCCTCCAATAGATTTCCTAAGCACTAGTGTTTTAAGGAACAGGTTAAAAAGAGAATCGTAATGTGATTTCTTGATAATGGGTGTGTTCCTTATCTTCTCCTAGTGTCTAAACTCTTCTCCATGGCTGGACCCCCAAATAATATTCCTTGACGTGCTAAGGGGTATCTAGAGAGTGGGATAGGTTTAATAACTACCCTAACCCTAACGCGTTCCCTAACCCTAACCCCTACCCTAACCCTAACACGAACCCTAATCCTAACCCGTACCCTAAAACGAGCCCTAACCTTCAAACTAACCCTAACCCTAACCCTAACCCATACCCTACGCCGTACACGAACCCGTACCCGAACCCGTACCCTAAGCCGTACCCTAAACCTAACCCTAACCCTAACCCTAACCCTAAGCTACCCTTGACTGCTTCTGCCTCCAATACATTTCCTAAGCACTAGTGTTTTAAGGAACAGGTTAAAAAGAGAATCCTAATGTGATTTCTTGATAATGGGTGTGTTCCTTATCTTCTCCTAGTGTCTAAACTCTTCTCCATCGCTGGACCCCCAAATAATATTCCTTGACGTGCTAAGGGGTATCTAGAGAGTAGGATAGGTTTAATAACTACCTTAACCCTAACGCCTACCCTAACCCTAACCTCTACCCTAACCCTAACACGTACACTAATCCTAACCCGTACCCTAAACCGAGCCCTAACCCTCAAACTAACCCTAACACTAAATCTAACCCATACCCTACGCCGTACCCGAACCCGTACCCGAACCCGTACCCTAAGCCGTACCCTAACCCTAACCCTAACCCTAACCCTAACCCTAAGCTACCCTTGACTGCTTCTGCCTCCAATAGATTTCCTAAGCACTAGTGTTTTAAGGAACAGGTTAAAAAGAGAATCCTAATGTGATTTCTTGATAATGGGTGTGTTCCTTATCTTCTCCTAGTGTCTAAACTCTTCTCCATGGCTGGACCCCCAAATAATATTCCTTGACGTGCTAAGGGGTATCTAGAGAGTGGGATAGGTTTAATAACTACCCTAACCCTAACGCGTACCCTAACCCTAACCTCTACCCTAACCCTAACACGAACCCTAATCCTAACCCGTACCCTAAACCGAGCCCTACCCTTCAAACTAACCATAACCCTAACCCTAACCCATACCCTACGCCATACACGAACCCGTACCCGAACCCGTTCCCTAAGCCGTACCCTAAACCTAACCCTAACCCTAACCCTAAGCTTCCCTTGACTGCTTCTGCCTCCAATAGATTTCCTAAGCACTAGTGTTTTAAGGAACAGGTTAAAAAGAGAATCCTAATGTGATTTCTTGATAATGGGTGTGTTCCTTATCTTCTCCTAGTGTCTAAATTCTTCTCCATGGCTGGACACCCAAATAATATTCCTTGACGTGCTAAGGGGTATCTAGAGAGTGGGATAGGTTTAATAACTACCCTAACCCTAACGCGTACCCTAACCCTAACCACTACCCTAACCCTAACACGTACCCTAATCCTAACCCGTACCCTAAACCGAGCCCTAACCCTCAAACTAACCCTAACCCTAAACCTAACCCATACCCTACGCCGTACCCGAACCCGTAACCTAACCCGTACCCTAACACTAACCCTAACCCTAACCCTAAGCTACCCTTGACTGCTTCTGCCTCCAATAGATTTCCTAAGCACTAGTGTTTTAAGGAACAGGTTAAAAAGAGAATCCTAATGTGATTTCTTGATAATGGGTGTGTTCCTTTTCTCTCCTAGTGTCTAAACTCTTCTCCATGGCTGGACCCCCAAATAATATTCCTTGACGTGCTAAGGGGTATCTAGAGAGTGGGATAGGTTTAATAACTACCCTAACCCTAAGGCGTACCCTAACCCTAACCTCTACCCTAACCCTAACACGTACACTAATCCTAACCCGTACCCTAAACCGAGACCTAACCCTCAAATTAACCCTAACCCTAACCCTAACCCATACCCTACGCCGTACCCGAACCCGTACCCTAAGCGGTACCCTAAAGCTAACCCTAACCCTAACCCTAACCCTAAACCTAACCCTAAGCTACCCTTGACTGCTTCTGCCTCCAATAGATTTCCTAAGCACTAGTGTATTAAGGAACAGGTTAAAAAGAGAATCCTAATGTGATTTCAGGATAAAGGGTGTGTTCCTTATCTTCTCCTAGTGTCTAAACTCTTCTCCATGGCTGGACCCCCAAATAATATTCCTTGACGTGCTAAGGGGTATCTAGAGAGTGGGATAGGTTTAATAACTACCCTAACCCTAACGCCTACCCTAACCCTAACCTCTACCCTAACCCTAAAACGTAGAGTAATCCTAACCCGTACCCTAAACCGAGCCCTAACCCTCAAACTAACCCTACCCCTAAACCTAACCCATACCCTACGCCGTACCCGAACCCGTACCCGAACCCGTACCCTAAGATGTACCCTAACCCTAAGCCTAACCCTAAGCTACCCTTGACTGCTTCTGCCTCCAATAGATTTCCTAAACACTAGTGTATTAAGGAACAGGTTAAAAAGAGAATCCTAATGTGATTTCTTGATAATGGGTGTGTTCCTTATCTTCTCCTAGTGTCTAAACTCTTCTCCATGGCTGGACCCCCAAATAATATTCCTTGACGTGCTAAGGGGTATCTAGAGAGTGGGATAGGTTTAAATAACTACCCTAACCCTAACGCGTACCCTAACCCTAAACCCTACCCTAAACCTAACACGAACCCTAATACTAACCCGTACCCTAAACCGAGCCCTAACCTTCAAACTAACCCTAACCCTAAACCTAACCCCTACCCTATGCCGTACACGAACCCGTACCCGAACCCGTACCCTAAGCCGTACCCTAAACCTAACCCTAACCCTAACCTAACGCTAAGCTACCATTGACTGCTTCTGCCTCCAATAGATTTCCTAAGCACTAGTGTTTTAAGGAACAGGTTAAAAAGAGAATCCTAATGTGATTTCTTGATAATGGGTGTGTTCCTTATCTTCTCCTAGTGTCTAAACTCTTCTCCATGGCTGGACACCCAAATAATATTCCTTGACGTGCTAAGGGGTATCTAGAGAGTGGGATAGGTTTAATAACTACCCTAACCCTAACGCGTACCCTAACCCTAACCCCTACCCTAACCCTAACACGTACCCTAATCCTAACCCGTACCCTAAACCGAGCCCTAACCCTCAAACTAACACTAACCCTAACCCTAACCCATTCCCTACGCCGTACCCGAACCCGTAACCTAACCCGTACCCTAACACTAACCCTAAACCTAACCCTAAGCTACCCTTGACTGCTTCTGCCTCCAATAGATTTCCTAAGCACTAGTGTTTTAAGGAACAGGTTAAAAAGAGAATCCTAATGTGATTTCTTGATAATGGGTGTGTTCCTTATCTTCTCCTAGTGTTTAAACTCTTCTCCATGGCTTCACACCCAAATAATATTCCTTGACGTGCTAAGGGGTATCTAGAGAGTGGGATAGGTTTAATAACTACCCTAACCCTAACGCGTACCCTAACCCTAACCCCTACCCTAACCCTAACACGTACCCTAATCCTAACCCGTACCCTAAACCGAGCCCTAACCCTCAAACTAACCCTAATCCTAACCCTAACCCATACCCTACGCCGTACCCGAACCCGTAACCTAACCCGTACCCTAAAACTAACCCTAACCCTAACCCTAAGCTACCCTTGACTGCTTCTGCCTCCAATAGATTTCCTAAGCACTAGTGTTTTAAGGAACAGGTTAAAAAGAGAATCCTAATGTGATTTCTTGATAATGGGTGTGTTCCTTATCTTCTCCTAGTGTCTAAACTCTTCTCCATGGCTGGACCCCCAAATAATATTCCTTGACGTGCTAAGGGGTATCTAGAGAGTGGGATAGGTTTAATAACTACCCTAACCCTAACGCGTACCCTAACCCTAACCTCTACCCTAACCCTAACACGTACACTAATCCTAACCCGTACCCTAAACCGAGCCCTAACCCTCAAACTAACCCTAACCCTAAACCTAACCCATACCCTACGCCGTACCCGAACCCGTACCCGAAACCGTACCCTAAGCCGTACCCTAACCCTAACCCTAACCCTAACCCTAAGCTACCCTTGACTGCTTCTGCCTCCAATAGATTTCCTAAGCACTAGTGTATTAAGGAACAGGTTAAAAAGAGAATCCTAATGTGATTTCAGGATAATGGGTGTGTTCCTTATCTTCTCCTAGTGTCTAAACTCTTCTCCATGGCTGGACCCCCAAATAATATTCCTTGACGTGCTAAGGGGAATCTAGAGAGTGGGATAGGTTTAATAACTACCTTAACCATAACGCGTACCCTAACCCTAACCTCTACCCTAACCCTAACACGTACACTAATCCTAACCCGTACCCTAAACCGAGCCCTAACCCTCAAGCTAACCCTAACCCTAAACCTAACCCATACCCTACGCCGTACCCGAACCCGTACCCTAAGCCGTACCCTAACCCTAACCCTAACCCAAACCCTAACCCTAAGCTACCCTTGACTGCTTCTGCCTCCAATAGATTTCCTAAGCACTAGTGTATTAAGGAACAGGTTAAAAAGAGAATCCTAATGTGATTTCAGGATAATGGGTGTGTTCCTTATCTTCTCCTAGTGTCTAAACTGTTCTCCATGGCTGGACCCCCAAATAATATTCCTTGATGTGCTAAGGGGTATCTAGAGAGTGGGATAGGTTTAATAACTACCCTAACCCTAACGCGTACCCTAACCCTAAACCCTACCCTAACCCTAACACGAACCCTAATCCTAACCCGTACCCTAAACCGAGCCCTAACCTTCAAACTAAACCTAACCCTAAACCTAAACCCTACCCTATGCCGTACCTGAACCCGTACCCGAACCCGTACCCTAAGCCGTACCCTAAACCTAACCCTAAAGCTAACCCTAACCCTAAGCTACCATTGACTGCTTCTGCCTCCAATAGATTTCCTAAGCACTAGTGTTTTAAGGAACAGGTTAAAAAGAGAATCCTAATGTGATTTCTTGATAATGGGTGTGTTCCTTATCTTCTCCTAGTGTCTAAACTCTTCTCCATGGCTGGACACCCAAATAATATTCCTTGACGTGCTAAGGGGTATCTAGAGAGTGGGATAGGTTTAATAACTACCCTAACCCTAACGCGTACCCTAACCCTAACCCGTACCCTAACCCTAACACGTACCCTAATCCTAACCCGTACCCTAAACCGAGCCCTAACCCTCAAACTAACCCTAACCCTAACCCTAACCCATACCCTACGCCGTACCCAAACCTGTAACCTAACCCGTACCCTAACCCTAACCCTAACCCTAACCCTAAGCTACCCTTGACTGCTTCTGCCTCCAATAGATTTCCTAAGCACTAGTGTTTTAAGGAACAGGTTAAAAAGAGAATCGTAATGTGATTTCTTGATAATGGGTGTGTTCCTTATCTTCTCCTAGTGTCTAAACTCTTCTCCATGGCTGGACACCCAAATAATATTCCTTGACGTGCTAAGGGGTATCTAGAGAGTGGGATAGGTTTAATAACTACCCTAACCCTAACGCGTACCCTAACCCAAACCCCTACCCTAACCCTAACACGTACCCTAATCCTAACCCGTACCCTAAACCGAGCCCTAACCCTCAAACTAACCCTAACCCTAACCCTAACCCATACCCTACGCCGTACCCGAACCCGTACCCGAACCCGTACCCTAACACTAACCCTAACCCTAACCCTAACCCTAACCCTAAGCTACCCTTGACTGCTTCTGCCTCCAATAGATTTCCTAAGCACTAGTGTTTTAAGGAACAGGTTAAAAAGAGAATCCTAATGTGATTTCTTGATAATGGGTGTGTTCCTTATCTTCTCCTAGTGTCTAAACTCTTCTCCATGGCTGGACCCCCAAATAATATTCCTTGACGTGTTAAGGGGTATCTAGAGAGTGGGATAGGTTTAATAACTACCTTAACCCTAACGCGTACCCTAACCCTAACCTCTACCCTAACCCTAACACGTACACTAATCCTAACCCGTACCCCAACCGAGCCCTAACCCTCAAACTAACCCTAACACTAAACCTAACCCATACCCTACGCCGTACCCGAACCCGTACCCGAACCCGTACCCTAAGCCGTACCCTAACCCTAACCCTAACCCTAACCCTAAGCTACCCTTGACTGCTTCTGCCTCCAATAGATTTCCTAAGCACTAGTGTATTAAGGAACAGGTTAAAAAGAGAATCCTAATGTGATTTCAGGATAATGGGTGTGTTCCTTATCTTCTCCTAGTGTCTAAACTCTTCTCCATGGCTGGACCCCCAAATAATATTCCTTGACGTGCTAAGGGGAATCTAGAGAGTGGGATAGGTTTAATAACTACCCTAACCCTAACGCGTAACCTAACCCTAACCCCTACCCTAACCCTAACACGAACCCTAATCCTAACCCGTACCCTAAACCGAGCCCTACCCTTCAAACTAACCATAACCCTAACCCTAACCCATACCCTACGCCGTACACGAACCCGTACCCGAACCCGTACCCTAAGCCGTACCCTAAACCTAACCCTAACCCTAACCCTAAGCTTCCCTTGACTGCTTCTGCCTCCAATAGATTTCCTAAGCACTAGTGTTTTAAGGAACAGGTTAAAAAGAGAATCCTAATGTGATTTCTTGATAATGGGTGTGTTCCTTATCTTCTCCTAGTGTCTAAACTCTTCTCCATGGCTGGACACCCAAATAATATTCCTTGACGTGCTAAGGGGTATCTAGAGAGTGGGATAGGTTTAATAACTACCCTAACCCTAACGCGTAACCTAACCCTAACCCCTACCCTAACCCTAACACGTACCCTAATCCTAACCCGTACCCTAAACCGAGCCCTAACCCTCAAACTAACCCTAACCCTAACCCTAACCCATACCCTACGCCGTACCCGAACCCGTAACCTAACCCGTACCCTAACACTAACCCTAACCCTAACCCTAAGCTACCCTTGACTGCTTCTGCCTCCAATAGATTTCCTAAGCACTAGTGTTTTAAGGAACAGGTTAAAAAGAGAATCCTAATGTGATTTCTTGATAATGGGTGTGTTCCTTTTCTTCTCCTAGTGTCTAAACTCTTCTCCATGGCTGGACCCCCAAATAATATTCCTTGACGTGCTAAGGGGTATCTAGAGAGTGGGATAGGTTTAATAACTACCCTAACCCTAACGCGTACCCTAACCCTAACCTCTACCCTAACCCTAACACGTACACTAATCCTAACCCGTACCCTAAACCGAGCCCTAACCCTCAAATTAATCCTAACCCTAACCCATACCCTACGCCGTACCCGAACCCGTACCCTAAGCGGTACCCTAAAGCTAACCCTAACCCTAACCCTAACCCTAACCCTAAGCTACCCTTGACTGCTTCTGCCTCCAATAGATTTCCTAAGCACTAGTGTATTAAGGAACAGGTTAAAAAGAGAATCCTAATGTGATTTCAGGATAATGGGTGTGTTCCTTATCTTCTCCTAGTGTCTAAACTCTTCTCCATGGCTGGACCCCCAAATAATATTCCTTGACGTGCTAAGGGGTATCTAGAGAGTGGGATAGGTTTAATAACTACCCTAACCCTAACGCGTACCCTAACCCTAACCTCTACCCTAACCCTAAAACGTACACTAATCCTAACCCGTACCCTAAACCGAGCCCTAACCCTCAAACTAACCCTACCCCTAAACCTAACCCATACCCTACGCCGTACCCGAACCCGTACCCGAACCCGTACCCTAAGAACTATCCTAACCCTAAGCCTAACCCTAAGCTACCCTTGAGTGCTTCTGCCTCCAAAAATTTCCTAAGGACTAGTGTATTAAGGAACAGGTTAAAAAGAGAATCCTAATGTTATTTCAGGATAATGGGTGTGTTCCTTATCTTCTCCTAGTGTCTAAACTGTTCTCCATGGCTGGACCCCCAAATAATATTCCTTGACGTGCTAAGGGGTATCTAGAGAGTGGGATAGGTTTAATAACTACCCTAACCCTAACGCGTACCCTAACCCTAACCCCTAACCTAACGCTAACACGTACCCTAATCCTAACCCGTACCCTAAACCGAGACCTAACCCTCAAACTAACCCTAACCCTAACCCGAACCCATACCCTACGCCGTACCCGAACCCGTACCCGAACCCGTACCCTAAGCCGTACCCTAACCCTAAACCTTACCCTAACCCTAACCCTAAGCTACCCTTGACTGCTTCTGCCTCCAATAGATTTCCTAAGCACTAGTGTTTTAAGGAATAAGTTAAAAAGAGAATCCTAATGTGATTTCTTGATAATGGGTGTGTTCCTTATCTTCTCCTAGTGTCTAAACTCTTCTCCATGGCTGGACACCCAAATGATATTCCTTGACGTGCTAAGGGGTATCTAGAGAGTGGGATAGGTTTAATAACTACCCTAACCCTAACGCGTACCCTAACCCTAACCCCTACCCTAACCCTAACACGTACCCTAATCCTAACCCGTACCCTAAACCGAGCCCTAACCCTCAAACTAACCCTAACCCTAACCCTAACCCATACCCTACGCCGTACCCGAACCCGTAACCTAACCCGTACCCTAACACTAACCCTAACCCTAACCCTAAGCTACCCTTGACTGCTTCTGCCTCCAATAGATTTCCTAAGCACTAGTGTTTTAAGGAACAGGTTAAAAAGAGAATCCTAATGTGATTTCTTGATAATGGGTGTGTTCCTTATCTTCTCCTAGTGTCTAAACTCTTCTCCATGGCTGGACCCCCAAATAATATTCCTTGACGTGCTAAGGGGTATCTAGAGAGTGGGATAGGTTTAATAACTACCCTAACCCTAACGCGTACCCTAACCCTAACACGTACCCTAATCCTAAACCGTACCCTAAACCAAGCCCTAACCCTCAAACTAACACTAACCCTAACCCTAACCCATAACCTACGCCGTACCCGAACCCGTACCCTAAGCCTTACCCTAACAATAACCCTAACCCTAACCCTAAGCTACCCTTGACTGCTTCTGCCTCCAATTGATTTCCTAAGCACTAGTGTTTTAAGGAACAGGTTAAAAAGAGAATCCTAATGTGATTTCTTGATAATGGGTGTGTTCCTTATCTTCTCCTAGTGTCTAAACTCTTCTCCATGGCTGGACCCCCAAATAATATTCCTTGACGTGCTAAGGGGTATCTAGAGAGTGGGATAGGTTTAATAACTACCCTAACCCTAACGCGTACCCTAACCCTAACCTCTACCCTAACCCTAACACGTACACTAATCCTAACCCGTACCCTAAACCGAGCCCTAACCCTCAAACTAACCCTAACCCTAACCCTAACCCATACCCTAGGCCGTACCCGAACCCGTACCCGAACCCGTACCCTAAGCCGTACCCTAACCCTAACCCTAACCCTAACCCTAAGCTACCCTTGACTGCTTCTGCCTCCAATAGATTTCCTAAGCACTAGTGTATCAAGGCACAGGTTAAAAAGAGAATCCTAATGTGATTTCAGGATAATGGGTGTGTTCCTTATCTTCTCCTAGTGTCTAAACTCTTCTCCATGGCTGGACCCCCAAATAATATTCCTTGACGTGCTAAGGGGAATCTAGAGAGTGGGATAGGTTTAATAACTACCCTAACCCTAACGCGTACCCTAACCCTAACCCCTACCCTAACCCTAACACGAACCCTAATCCTAACCCGTACCCTAAACCGAGCCCTACCCTTCAAACTAACCATAACCCTAACCCTAACCCATACCCTACGCCGTACACGAACCCGTACCTGAACCCATACCCTAAGCCGTACCCTAAACCTAACCCTAACCCTAACCCTAAGCTACCCTTGACTCCTTTTGCCTCCAATAGATTTCCTAAGCACTAGTGTATTAAGGAACAGGTTAAAAAGAGAATCCTAATGTGATTTCAGGATAATGGGTGTGTTCCTTATCTTCTCCTAGTGTCTAAACTCTTCTCCATGGCTGGACCCCCAAATAATATTCCTTGACGTGCTAAGGGGTATCTAGAGAGTGGGATAGGTTTAATAACTACCCTAACCCTAACGCGTACCCTAACCCTAACCTCTACCCTAACCCTAAAACGTACACTAATCCTAACCCGTACCCTAAACCGAGCCCTAACCCTCAAACTAACCCTACCCCTAAACCTAACCCATACCCTACGCCGTACCCGAACCCGTACCCGAACCCGTACCCTAAGAAATACCCTAACCCTAAGCCTAACCCTAAGCTACCCTTGACTGCTTCTGCCTCCAATAGATTTCCTAAGCACTAGTGTATTAAGGAACAGGTTAAAAAGAGAATCCTAATGTGATTTCAGGATAATGGGTGTGTTCCTTATCTTCTCCTAGTGTCTAAACTGTTCTCCATGGCTGGACCCCCAAATAATATTCCGTGACGTGCTAAGGGGTATCTAGAGAGTGGGATAGGTTTAATAACTACCCTAACCCTAACGCGTACCCTAACCCTAAACCCTACCCTAACCCTAACACGAACCCTAATCCTAACCCGTACCCTAAACCGAGCCCTAACCTTCAAACTAACCCTAACACTAAACCTAACCCCTACCCTATGCCGTACACGAACCCGTACCAGAACCCGTACCCTAATCCGTACCCTAAACCTAACCCTAACCCTAACCCTAAGCTACCATTGACTGCTTCTGCCTCCAATAGATTTCCTAAGCACTAGTGTTTTAAGGAACAGGTTAAAAAGAGAATCCTAATGTGATTTCTTGATAATGGGTGTGTTCCTTATCTTCTCCTAGTGTCTAAACTCTTCTCCATGGCTGGACACCCAAATAATATTCCTTGACGTGCTAAGGGGTATCTAGAGAGTGGGATAGGTTTAATAACTACCCTAACCCTAACGCGTACCCTAACCCTAACCCCTACCCTAACCCTAACACGTACCCTAATCCTAACCCGTACCCTAAACCGAGCCCTAACCCTCAAACTAACCCTAACCCTAACCCTAACCCATACCCTACGCCGTACCCGAACCCGTAACCTAACCCGTACCCAAACACTAACCCTAACCCTAATCCTAAGCTACCCTTGACTGCTTCTGCCTCCAATAGATTTCCTAAGCACTAGTGTTTTAAGGAACAGGTTAAAAAGAGAATCCTAATGAGATTTCTTGATAATGGGTGTGTTCCTTATCTTCTCCTAGTGTCTAAACTCTTCTCCATGGATGGACCCCCAAATAATATTCCTTGACGTGCTAAGGGGTATCTAGAGAGTGGGATAGGTTTAATAACTACCCTAACCCTAACGCGTACCCTAACCCTAACACGTACCCTAATCCTAAACCGTACCCTAAACCGAGCCCTAACCCTCAAACTAACCCTAACAGTAACCCTAACCCATACCCTACGCCGTACCCGAACCCGTACCCTAAGCCTTACCCTAACAATAACCCTAACCCTAACCCTAAGCTACCCTTGACTGCTTCTGCCTCCAATAGATTTCCTAAGCACTAGTGTTTTAAGGAACAGGTTAAAAAGAGAATCCTAATGTGATTTCTTGATAATGGGTGTGTTCCTTATCTTCTCCTAGTGTCTAAACTCTTCTCCATGGCTGGACCCCCAAATAATATTCCTTGACGTGCTAAGGGGTATCTAGAGAGTGGGATAGGTTTAATAACTACCCTAACCCTAACGCGTACCCTAACCCTAACCCCTAACCTAACGCTAACACGTACCCTAATCCTAACCCGTACCCTAAACCGAGACCTAACCCTCAAACTAACCCTAACCCTAACCCGAACCCATACCCTACGCCGTACCCGAACCCGTACCCGAACCCGTACCCTAAGCCGTACCCTAACCCTAAACCTTACCCTAACCCTAACCCTAAGCTACCCTTGACTGCTTCTGCCTCCAATAGATTTCCTAAGCACTAGTGTTTTAAGGAATAAGTTAAAAAGAGAATCCTAATGTGATTTCTTGATAATGGGTGTGTTCCTTATCTTCTCCTAGTGTCTAAACTCTTCTCCATGGCTGGACACCCAAATGATATTCCTTGACGTGCTAAGGGGTATCTAGAGAGTGGGATAGGTTTAATAACTACCCTAACCCTAACGCGTACCCTAACCCTAACCCCTACCCTAACCCTAACACGTACCCTAATCCTAACCCGTACCCTAAACCGAGCCCTAACCCTCAAACTAACCCTAACCCTAACCCTAACCCATACCCTACGCCGTACCCGAACCCGTAACCTAACCCGTACCCTAACACTAACCCTAACCCTAACCCTAAGCTACCCTTGACTGCTTCTGCCTCCAATAGATTTCCTAAGCACTAGTGTTTTAAGGAACAGGTTAAAAAGAGAATCCTAATGTGATTTCTTGATAATGGGTGTGTTCCTTATCTTCTCCTAGTGTCTAAACTCTTCTCCATGGATGGACCCCCAAATAATATTCCTTGACGTGCTAAGGGGTATCTAGAGAGTGGGATAGGTTTAATAACTACCCTAACCCTAACGCGTACCCTAACCCTAACACGTACCCTAATCCTAAACCGTACCCTAAACCAAGCCCTAACCCTCAAACTAACACTAACCCTAACCCTAACCCATACCCTAGGCCGTACCCGAACCCGTACCCGAACCCGTACCCTAAGCCGTACCCTAACCCTAACCCTAACCCTAACCCTAAGCTACCCTTGACTGCTTCTGCCTCCAATAGATTTCCTAAGCACTAGTGTATCAAGGCACAGGTTAAAAAGAGAATCCTAATGTGATTTCAGGATAATGGGTGTGTTCCTTATCTTCTCCTAGTGTCTAAACTCTTCTCCATGGCTGGACCCCCAAATAATATTCCTTGACGTGCTAAGGGGAATCTAGAGAGTGGGATAGGTTTAATAACTACCCTAACCCTAACGCGTACCCTAACCCTAACCCCTACCCTAACCCTAACACGAACCCTAATCCTAACCCGTACCCTAAACCGAGCCCTACCCTTCAAACTAACCATAACCCTAACCCTAACCCATACCCTACGCCGTACACGAACCCGTACCTGAACCCATACCCTAAGCCGTACCCTAAACCTAACCCTAACCCTAACCCTAAGCTTCCCTTGACTGCTTCTGCCTCCAATAGATTTCCTAAGCACTAGTGTTTTAAGGAACAGGTTAAAAAGAGAATCCTAATGTGATTTCTTGATAATGGGTGTGTTCCTTATCTTCTCCTAGTGTCTAAACTCTTCTCCATGGCTGGACACCCAAATAATATTCCTTGACGTGCTAAGGGGTATCTAGGGAGTGGGATAGGTTTAATAACTACCCTAACCCTAACGCGTACCCTAACCCTAACCCCTACCCTAACCCTAACACGTACCCTAATCCTAACCCGTACCCTAAACCGAGCCCTAACCCTCAAACTAACCATAACCCTAACCCTAACCCATACCCTACGCCGTACCCGAACCCGTAACCTAACCCGTACCCTAACACTAACCCTAACCCTAACCCTAAGCTACCCTTGACTGCTTCTGCCTCCAATAGATTTCCTAAACACTAGTGTTTTAAGGAACAGGTTAAAAAGAGAATCCTAATGTGATTTCTTGATAATGGGTGTGTTCCTTTTCTTCTCCTAGTGTCTAAACTCTTCTCCATGGCTGGACCCCCAAATAATATTCCTTGACGTGCTAAGGGTTATCTAGACAGTGGGATAGGTTTAATAACTACCCTAACCCTAACGCATACCCTAACCCTAACCTCTACCCTAACCCTAACACGTACACTAATCCTAACCCGTACCCTAAACCGAGCCCTAACCCTCAAATTAACCCTAACCCTAACCCTAACCCATACCCTACGCCGTACCCGAACCCGTACCCTAAGCGGTACCCTAAAGCTAACCCTAACCCTAACCCTAACCCTAACCCTAAGCTACCCTTGACTCCTTTTGCCTCCAATAGATTTCCTAAGCACTAGTGTATTAAGGAACAGGTTAAAAAGAGAATCCTAATGTGATTTCAGGATAATGGGTGTGTTCCTTATCTTCTCCTAGTGTCTAAACTCTTCTCCATGGCTGGACCCCCAAATAATATTCCTTGACGTGCTAAGGGGTATCTAGAGAGTGGGATAGGTTTAATAACTACCCTAACCCTAACGCGTACCCTAACCCTAACCTCTACCCTAACCCTAAAACGTACACTAATCCTAACCCGTACCCTAAACCGAGCCCTAACCCTCAAACTAACCCTACCCCTAAACCTAACCCATACCCTACGCCGTACCCGAACCCGTACCCGAACCCGTACCCTAAGAAATACCCTAACCCTAAGCCTAACCCTAAGCTACCCTTGACTGCTTCTGCCTCCAATAGATTTCCTAAGCACTAGTGTATTAAGGAACAGGTTAAAAAGAGAATCCTAATGTGATTTCAGGATAATGGGTGTGTTCCTTATCTTCTCCTAGTGTCTAAACTGTTCTCCATGGCTGGACCCCCAAATAATATTCCTTGACGTGCTAAGGGGTATCTAGAGAGTGGGATAGGTTTAATAACTACCCTAACCCTAACGCGTACCCTAACCCTAAACCCTACCCTAACCCTAACACGAACCCTAATCCTAACCCGTACCCTAAACCGAGCCCTAACCTTCAAACTAACCCTAACACTAAACCTAACCCCTACCCTATGCCGTACACGAACCCGTACCAGAACCCGTACCCTAAGCCGTACCCTAAACCTAACCCTAACCCTAACCCTAAGCTACCATTGACTGCTTCTGCCTCCAATAGATTTCCTAAGCACTAGTGTTTTAAGGAACAGGTTAAAAAGAGAATCCTAATGTGATTTCTTGATAATGGGTGTGTTCCTTATCTTCTCCTAGTGTCTAAACTCTTCTCCATGGCTGGACACCCAAATAATATTCCTTGACGTGCTAAGGGGTATCTAGAGAGTGGGATAGGTTTAATAACTACCCTAACCCTAACGCGTACCCTAACCCTAACCCCTACCCTAACCCTAACACGTACCCTAATCCTAACCCGTACCCTAAACCGAGCCCTAACCCTCAAACTAACCCTAACCCTAACCCTAACCCATACCCTACGCCGTACCCGAACCCGTAACCTAACCCGTACCCAAACACTAACCCTAACCCTAATCCTAAGCTACCCTTGACTGCTTCTGCCTCCAATAGATTTCCTAAGCACTAGTGTTTTAAGGAACAGGTTAAAAAGAGAATCCTAATGAGATTTCTTGATAATGGGTGTGTTCCTTATCTTCTCCTAGTGTCTAAACTCTTCTCCATGGATGGACCCCCAAATAATATTCCTTGACGTGCTAAGGGGTATCTAGAGAGTGGGATAGGTTTAATAACTACCCTAACCCTAACGCGTACCCTAACCCTAACACGTACCCTAATCCTAAACCGTACCCTAAACCGAGCCCTAACCCTCAAACTAACCCTAACACTAACCCTAACCCATACCCTACGCCGTACCCGAACCCGTACCCTAAGCCTTACCCTAACAATAACCCTAACCCTAACCCTAAGCTACCCTTGACTGCTTCTGCCTCCAATAGATTTCCTAAGCACTAGTGTTTTAAGGAACAGGTTAAAAAGAGAATCCTAATGTGATTTCTTGATAATGGGTGTGTTCCTTATCTTCTCCTAGTGTCTAAACTCTTCTCCATGGCTGGACCCCCAAATAATATTCCTTGACGTGCTAAGGGGTATCTAGAGAGTGGGATAGGTTTAATAACTACCCTAACCCTAACGCGTACCCTAACCCTAACCCCTAACCTAACGCTAACACGTACCCTAATCCTAACCCGTACCCTAAACCGAGACCTAACCCTCAAACTAACCCTAACCCTAACCCGAACCCATACCCTACGCCGTACCCGAACCCGTACCCGAACCCGTACCCTAAGCCGTACCCTAACCCTAAACCTTACCCTAACCCTAACCCTAAGCTACCCTTGACTGCTTCTGCCTCCAATAGATTTCCTAAGCACTAGTGTTTTAAGGAATAAGTTAAAAAGAGAATCCTAATGTGATTTCTTGATAATGGGTGTGTTCCTTATCTTCTCCTAGTGTCTAAACTCTTCTCCATGGCTGGACACCCAAATGATATTCCTTGATGTGCTAAGGGGTATCTAGAGAGTGGGATAGGTTTAATAACTACCCTAACCCTAACGCGTACCCTAACCCTAACCCCTACCCTAACCCTAACACGTACCCTAATCCTAACCCGTACCCTAAACCGAGCCCTAACCCTCAAACTAACCCTAACCCTAACCCTAACCCATACCCTACGCCGTACCCGAACCCGTAACCTAACCCGTACCCTAACACTAACCCTAACCCTAACCCTAAGCTACCCTTGACTGCTTCTGCCTCCAATAGATTTCCTAAGCACTAGTGTTTTAAGGAACAGGTTAAAAAGAGAATCCTAATGTGATTTCTTGATAATGGGTGTGTTACTTATCTTCTCCTAGTGTCTAAACTCTTCTCCATGGATGGACCCCCAAATAATATTCCTTGACGTGCTAAGGGGTATCTAGAGAGTGGGATAGGTTTAATAACTACCCTAACCCTAACGCGTACCCTAACCCTAACACGTACCCTAATCCTAAACCGTACCCTAAACCAAGCCCTAACCCTCAAACTAACACTAACCCTAACCCTAACCCATACCCTACGCCGTACCCGAACCCGTACCCTAAGCCTTACCCTAACAATAACCCTAACCCTAACCCTAAGCTCCCCTTGACTGCTTCTGCCTCCAATTGATTTCCTAAGCACTAGTGTTTTAAGGAACAGGTTAAAAAGAGAATCCTAATGTGATTTCTTGATAATGGGTGTGTTCCTTATCTTCTCCTAGTGTCTAAACTCTTCTCCATGGCTGGACCCCCAAATAATATTCCTTGACGTGCTAAGGGGTATCTAGAGAGTGGGATAGGTTTAATAACTACCCTAACCCTAACGCGTACCCTAACCCTAACCTCTACCCTAACCCTAACACGTACACTAATCCTAACCCGTACCCTAAACCGAGCCCTAACCCTCAAACTAACCCAAACCCTAACCCTAACCCATACCCTAGGCCGTACCCGAACCCGTACCCGAACCCGTACCCTAAGCCGTACCCTAACCCTAACCCTAACCCTAACCCTAAGCTACCCTTGACTGCTTCTGCCTCCAATAGATTTCCTAAGCACTAGTGTATCAAGGCACAGGTTAAAAAGAGAATCCTAATGTGATTTCAGGATAATGGGTGTGTTCCTTATCTTATCCTAGTGTCTAAACTCTTCTCCATGGCTGGAACCCCAAATAATATTCCTTGACGTGCTAAGGGGAATCTAGAGAGTGGGATAGGTTTAATAACTACCCTAACCCTAACGCGTACCCTAACCCTAACCCCTACCCTAACCCTAACACGAACCCTAATCCTAACCCGTACCCTAAACCGAGCCCTACCCTTCAAACTAACCATAACCCTAACCCTAACCCATACCCTACGCCGTACACGAACCCGTACCTGAACCCGTACCCTAAGCCGTGTCCTAAACCTAACCCTAACCCTAACCCTAAGCTTCCCTTGACTGCTTCTGCCTCCAATAGATTTCCTAAGCACTAGTGTTTTAAGGAACAGGTTAAAAAGAGAATCCTAATGTGATTTCTTGATAATGGGTGTGTTCCTTATCTTCTCCTAGTGTCTAAACTCTTCTCCATGGCAGGACACCCAAATAATATTCCTTGACGTGCTAAGGGGTATCTAGGGAGTGGGATAGGTTTAATAACTACCCTAACCCTAACGCGTACCCTAACCCTAACCCCTACCCTAACCCTAACACGTACCCTAATCCTAACCCGTACCCTAAACCGAGCCCTAACCCTCAAACTAACACTAACCCTAACCCTAACCCATACCCTACGCCGTACCCGAACCCGTAACCTAACCCGTACCCTAACCCTAACCCTAACCCTAACCCTAAGCTACCCTTGACTGCTTCTGCCTCCAATAGATTTCCTAAGCACTAGTGTTTTAAGGAACAGGTTAAAAAGAGAATCCTAATGTGATTTCTTGATAATGGGTGTGTTCCTTATCTTCTCCTAGTGTCTAAACTCTTCTCCATGGATGGACCCCCAAATAATATTGCTTGACGTGCTAAGGGGTATCTAGAGAGTGGGATAGGTTTAATAACTACCCTAACCCTAACGCGTAACCTAACCCTAACACGTACCCTAATCCTAAACCGTACCCTAAACCGAGCCCTTACCCTCAAACTAACCCTAACACTAACCCTAACCCATACCCTACGCCGTACCCGAACCCGTACCCTAAGCCTTACCCTAACAATAACCCTAACCCTAACCCTAAGCTACCCTTGACTGCTTCTGCCTCCAATAGATTTCCTAAGCACTAGTGTTTTAAGGAACAGGTTAAAAAGGGAATCCTAATGTGATTTCTTGATAATGGGTGTGTTCCTTATCTTCTCCTAGTGTCTAAACTCTTCTCCATGGCTGGACCCCCAAATAATATTCCTTGACGTGCTAAGGGGTATCTAGAGAGTGGGATAGGTTTAATAACTACCCTAACCCTAACGCGTACCCTAACCCTAACCCCTAACCTAACGCTAACACGTACCCTAATCCTAACCCGTACCCTAAACCGAGACCTAACCCTCAAACTAACCCTAACCCTAACCCGAACCCATACCCTACGCCGTACCCGAACCCGTACCCGAACCCGTACCCTAAGCCGTACCCTAACCCTAAACCTTACCCTAACCCTAACCCTAAGCTACCCTTGACTGCTTCTGCCTCCAATAGATTTCCTAAGCACTAGTGTTTTAAGGAATAAGTTAAAAAGAGAATCCTAATGTGATTTCTTGATAATGTGTGTGTTCCTTATCTTCTCCTAGTGTCTAAACTCTTCTCCATGGCTGGACCCCCAAATAATATTCCTTGACGTGCTAAGGGGTATCTAGAGAGTGGGATAGGTTTAATAACTACCCTAACCCTAACGCGTACCCTAACCCTAACACGTACCCTAATCCTAAACTGTACCCTAAACCGAGCCCTAACCCTCAAACTAACCCTAACCCTAACCCTAACCCATACCCTACGCCGTACCCGAACCTGTACCCGAACCCGTACCCTAAGCCGCACCCTAACCCTAACCCTAACCCTAACCCTAAGCTACCCTTGACTGCTTCTGCCTCCAATAGATTTCCTAAGCACTAGTGTTTTAAGGAACAGGTTAAAAAGAGAATCCTAATGTGATTTCTTGATAATGGGTGTGTTCCTTATCTTCTCCTAGTGTCTAAACTCTTCTCCATGGCTGGACCCCCAAATAATATTCCTTGACGTGCTAAGGGGTATCTAGAGAGTGGGATAGGTTTAATAACTACCCTAACCCTAACGCGTACCCTAACCCTAACCTCTACCCTAACCCTAACACGTACACTAATCCTAACCCGTACCCTAAAACGAGCCCTAACCCTCAAACTAACCCTAACCCTAACCCTAACCCATACCCTAGGCCGTACCCGAACCCGTACCCGAACCCGTACCCTAAGCCGTACCCTAACCCTAACCCTAACCCTAACCCTAAGCTACCCTTGACTGCTTCTGCCTCCAATAGATTTCCTAAGCACTAGTGTATCAAGGAACAGGTTAAAAAGAGAATCCTAATGTGATTTCAGGATAATGGGTGTGTTCCTTATCTTCTCCTAGTGTCTAAACTCTTCTCCATGGCTGGACCCCCAAATAATATTCCTTGACGTGCTAAGGGGAATCTAGAGAGTGGGATAGGTTTAATAACTACCCTAACCCTAACGCGTACCCTAACCCTAACCCCTACCCTAACCCTAACACGAACCCTAATCCTAACCCGTACCCTAAACCGAGCCCTACCCTTCAAACTAACCATAACCCTAACCCTAACCCATACCCTACGCCGTACACGAACCCGTACCCGAACCCGTACCCTAAGCCGTACCCTAAACCTAACCCTAACACTAACCCTAAGCTTCCCTTGACTGCTTCTGCCTCCAATAGATTTCCTAAGCACTAGTGTTTTAAGGAACAGGTTAAAAAGAGAATCCTAATGTGATTTCTTGATAATGGGTGTGTTCCTTATCTTCTCCTAGTGTCTAAACTCTTCTCCATGGCTGGACACCCAAATAATATTCCTTGACGTGCTAAGGGGTATCTAGAGAGTGGGATAGGTTTAATAACTACCCTAACCCTAACGCGTACCCTAACCCTAACCCCTACCCTAACCCTAACACGTACCCTAATCCTAACCCGTACCCTAAACCGAGCCCTAACCCTCAAACTAACCCTAACCCTAACCCTAACCCATACCCTACGCCGTACCCGAACCCGTAACCTAACCCGTACCCTAACACTAACCCTAACGCTAACCCTAAGCTACCCTTGACTGCTTCTGCCTCCAATAGATTTCCTAAGCACTAGTGTTTTAAGGAACAGGTTAAAAAGAGAATCCTAATGTGATTTCTTGATAATGGGTGTGTTCCTTTTCTTCTCCTAGTGTCTAAACTCTTCTCCATGGCTGGACCCCCAAATAATATTCCTTGACGTGCTAAGGGTTATCTAGACAGTGGGATAGGTTTAATAACTACCCTAACCCTAACGCGTACCCTAACCCTAACCTCTACCCTAACCCTAACACGTACACTAATCCTAACCCGTACCCTAAACCGAGCCCTAACCCTCAAATTAACCCTAACCCTAACCCTAACCCATACCCTACGCCGTACCCGAACCCGTACCCTAAGCGGTAACCTAAAGCTAACCCTAACCCTAACCCTAACCCTAACCCTAAGCTACCCTTGACTGCTTTTGCCTCCAATAGATTTCCTAAGCACTAGTGTATTAAGGAACAGGTTAAAAAGAGAATCCTAATGTGATTTCAGGATAATGGGTGTGTTCCTTATATTCTCCTAGTGTCTAAACTCTTCTCCATGGCTGGACCCCCAAATAATATTCCTTGACGTGCTAAGGGGTATCTAGAGAGTGGGATAGGTTTAATAACTACCCTAACCCTAACGCGTACCCTAACCCTAAACTCTACCCTAACCCTAAAACGTACACTAATCCTAACCCGTACCCTAAACCGAGCCCTAACCCTCAAACTAACCCTACCCCTAAACCTAACCCATACCCTACGCCGTACCCGAACCCGTACCCGAACCCGTACCCTAAGAAGTACCCTAACCCTAACCCTAACCCTAAGCTACCCTTGACTGCTTCTGCCTCCAATAGATTTCCTAAGCACTAGTGTATTAAGGAACAGGTTAAAAAGAGAATCCTAATGTGATTTCAGGATAATGGGTGTGTTGCTTATCTTCTCCTAGTGTCTAAACTCTTCTCCATGGCTGGACCCCCAAATAATATTCCTTGACGTGCTAAGGGGTATCTAGAGAGTGGGATAGGTTTAATAACTACCCTAACCCTAACGCGTACCCTAACCCTAAACCCTACCCTAACCCTAACACGAACCCTAATCCTAACCCGTACCCTAAACCGAGCCCTAACCTTCAAACTAACCCTAACCTTAAACCTAACCCCTACCCTATGCCGTACACGAACCCGTACCCGAACCCGTACCCTAAGCCGTACCCTAAACCTAAACCTAACCCTAACCCTAACCCTAAGCTACCATTGACTGCTTCTGCCTCCAATAGATTTCCTAAGCACTAGTGTTTTAAGGAACAGGTTAAAAAGAGAATCCTAATGTGATTTCTTGATAATGGGTGTGTTCCTTATCTTCTCCTAGTGTCTAAACTCTTCTCCATGGCTGGACACCCAAATAATATTCCTTGACGTGCTAAGGGGTATCTAGAGAGTGGGATAGGTTTAATAACTACCCTAACCCTAACGCGTACCCTAACCCTAACCCCTACCCTAACCCTAACACGTACCCTAATCCTAACCCGTACCCTAAACCGAGCCCTAACCCTCAAACTAACCCTAACCCTAACCCTAACCCATACCCTACGCCGTACCCGAACCCGTAACCTAACCCGTACCCTAACACTAACCCTAACCCTAACCCTAAGCTACCCTTGACTGCTTCTGCCTCCAATAGATTTCCTAAGCACTAGTGTTTTAAGGAACAGGTTAAAAAGAGAATCCTAATGTGATTTCTTGATAATGGGTGTGTTCCTTATCTTCTCCTAGTGTCTAAACTCTTCTCCATGGATGGACCCCCAAATAATATTCCTTGACGTGCTAAGGGGTATCTAGAGAGTGGGATAGGTTTAATAATTACCCTAACCCTAACGCGTACCCTAACCCTAACACGTACCCTAATCCTAAACCGTACCCTAAACCGAGCCCTAACCCTCAAACTAACCCTAACACTAACCCTAACCCATACCCTACGCCGTACCCGAACCCGTACCCTAAGCCTTACCCTAACAATAACCCTAACCCTAACCCTAAGCTACCCTTGACTGCTTCTGCCTCCAATAGATTTCCTAAGCACTAGTGTTTTAAGGAACAGGTTAAAAAGAGAATCCTAATGTGATTTCTTGATAATGGGTGTGTTCCTTATCTTCTCCTAGTGTCTAAACTCTTCTCCATGGCTGGACCCCCAAATAATATTCCTTGACGTGCTAAGGGGTATCAAGAGAGTGGGATAGGTTTAATAACTACCCTAACCCTAACGCGTACCCTAACCCTAACCCCTAACCTAACGCTAACACGTAACCTAATCCTAACCCGTACCCTAAACCGAGACCTAACCCTCAAACTAACCCTAACCCTAACCCGAACCCATACCCTACGCCGTACCCGAACCCGTACCCGAACCCGTACCCTAAGCCGTACCCTAACCCTAAACCTTACCCTAACCCTAACCCTAAGCTACCCTTGACTGCTTCTGCCTCCAATAGATTTCCTAAGCACTAGTGTTTTAAGGAATAGGTTAAAAAGAGAATCCTAATGTGATTTCTTGATAATGTGTGTGTTCCTTATCTTCTCCTAGTGTCTAAACTCTTCTCCATGGCTGGACCCCCAAATAATATTCCTTGACGTGCTAAGGGGTATCTAGAGAGTGGGATAGGTTTAATAACTACCCTAACCCTAACGCGTACCCTAACCCTAACACGTACCCTAATCCTAAACCGTACCCTAAACCGAGCCCTAACCCTCAAACTAACCCTACCCCTAAACCTAACCCATACCCTACGCCGTACCCGAACCCGTACCCGAACCCGTACCCTAAGAAGTACCCTAACCCTAAGCCTAACCCTAAGCTACCCTTGACTGCTTCTGCCTCCAATAGATTTCCTAAGCACTAGTGTATTAAGGAACAGGTTAAAAAGAGAATCCTAATGTGATTTCAGGATAATGGGTGTGTTCCTTATCTTCTCCTAGTGTCTAAACTGTTCTCCATGGCTGGACACCCAAATAATATTCCTTGACGTGCTAAGGGGTATCTAGAGAGTGGGATAGGTTTAATAACTACCCTAACCCTAACGCGTACCCTAACCCTAAACCCTACCCTAACCCTAACACGAACCCTAATCCTAACCCGTACCCTAAACCGAGCCCTAACCTTCAAACTAACCCTAACACTAAACCTAACCCCTACCCTATGCCGTACACGAACCCGTACCCGAACCCGTACCCTAAGCCGTACCCTAAACCTAACCCTAACCCTAACCCTAAGCTACCCTTGACTGCTTCTGCCTCCAATAGATTTCCTAAGCACTAGTGTTTTAAGGAACAGGTTAAAAAGAGAATCCTAATGTGATTTCTTGATAATGGGTGTGTTCCTTATCTTCTCCTAGTGTCTAAACTCTTCTCCATGGCTGGACACCCAAATAATATTCCTTGACGTGCTAAGGGGTATCTAGAGAGTGGGATAGGTTTAATAACTACCCTAACCCTAACGCGTACCCTAACCCTAACCCCTACCCTAACCCTAACACGTACCCTAATCTTAACCCGTACCCTAAACCGAGCCCTAACCCTCAAACTAACCCTAACCCTAACCCTAACCCATACCCTACGCCGTACCCGAACCCGTAACCTAACCCGTACCCTAACACTAACCCTAACCCTAACACTAAGCTACCCTTGACTGCTTCTGCCTCCAATAGATTTCCTAAGCACTAGTGTTTTAAGGAACAGGTTAAAAAGAGAATCCTAATGTGATTTCTTGATAATGGGTGTGTTCCTTTTCTTCTCCTAGTGTCTAAACTCTTCTCCATGGCTGGACCCCCAAATAATATTCCTTGACGTGCTAAGGGTTATCTAGACAGTGGGATAGGTTTAATAACTACCCTAACCCTAACGCGTACCCTAACCCTAACCTCTACCCTAACCCTAACACGTACACTAATCCTAACCCGTACCCTAAACCGAGCCCTAACCCTCAAATTAACCCTAACCCTAACCCTAACCCATACCCTACGCCGTACCCGAACCCGTAACCTAACCCCTACCCTAACACTAACCCTAACCCTAACCCTAAGCTACCCTTGACTGCTTCTGCCTCCAATAGATTTCCTAAGCACTAGTGTTTTAAGGAACAGGTTAAAAAGAGAATCCTAATGTGATTTCTTGATAATGGGTGTGTTCCTTATCTTCTCCTAGTGTCTAAACTCTTCTCCATGGATGGACCCCTAAATAATATTCCTTGACGTGCTAAGGGGTATCTAGAGAGTGGGATAGGTTTAATAAGTACCCTAACCCTAACGCGTACCCTAACCCTAACACGTACCCTAATCCTAAACCGTACCCTAAACCGAGCCCTAACCCTCAAACTAACCCTAACACTAACCCTAACCCATACCCTACGCCGTACCCGAACCCGTACCCTAAGCCTTACCCTAACAATAACCCTAACCCTAACCCTAAGCTACCCTTGACTGCTTCTGCCTCCAATAGATTTCCTAAGCACTAGTGTTTTAAGGAACAGGTTAAAAAGAGAATCCTAATGTGATTTCTTGATAATGGGTGTGTTCCTTATCTTCTCCTAGTGTCTAAACTCTTCTCCATGGCTGGACCCCCAAATAATATTCCTTGACGTGCTAAGGGGTATCTAGAGAGTGGGATAGGTTTAATAACTACCCTAACCCTAACGCGTACCCTAACCCTAACCCCTAACCTAACGCTAACACGTACCCTAATCCTAACCCGTACCCTAAACCGAGACCTAACCCTCAAACTAACCCTAACCCTAACCCGAACCCATACCCTACGCCGTACCCGAACCCGTACCCGAACCCGTACCCTAAGCCGTACCCTAACCCTAAACCTTACCCTAACCCTAACCCTAAGCTTCCCTTGACTGCTTCTGCCTCCAATAGATTTCCTAAGCACTAGTGTTTTAAGGAATAAGTTAAAAAGAGAATCCTAATGTGATTTCTTGATAATGTGTGTGTTCCTTATCTTCTCCTAGTGTCTAAACTCTTCTCCATGGCTGGACCCCCAAATAATATTCCTTGACGTGCTAAGGGGTATCTAGAGAGTGGGATAGGTTTAATAACTACCCTAACCCTAACGCGTACCCTAACCCTAACACGTACCCTAATCCTAAACTGTACCCTAAACCGAGCCCTAACCCTCAAACTAACCCTAACCCTAACCCTAACCCATACCCTACGCCGTACCCGAACCTGTACCCGAACCCGTACCCTAAGCCGCACCCTAACCCTAACCCTAACCCTAACCCTAAGCTACCCTTGACTGCTTCTGCCTCCAATAGATTTCCTAAGCACTAGTGTTTTAAGGAACAGGTTAAAAAGAGAATCCTAATGTGATTTCTTGATAATGGGTGTGTTCCTTATCTTCTCCTAGTGTCTAAACTCTTCTCCATGGCTGGACCCCCAAATAATATTCCTTGACGTGCTAAGGGGTATCTAGAGAGTGGGATAGGTTTAATAACTACCCTAACCCTAACGCGTACCCTAACCCTAACCTCTACCCTAACCCTAACACGTACACTAATCCTAACCCGTACCCTAAACCGAGCCCTAACCCTCAAACTAACCCTAACCCTAACCCTAACCCATACCCTATGCCGTACCCGAACCCGTACCCGAACCCGTACCCTAAGCCGTACCCTAACCCTAACCCTAACCCTAACCTACCCTTGACTGCTTCTGCCTCCAATAGATTTCCTAAGCACTAGTGTATCAAGGAACAGGTTAAAAAGAGAATCCTAATGTGATTTCAGGATAATGGGTGTGTTCCTTATCTTCTCCTAGTGTCTAAACTCTTCTCCATGGCTGGACCCCCAAATAATATTCCTTGACGTGCTAAGGGGAATCTAGAGAGTGGGATAGGTTTAATAACTACCCTAACCCTAACGCGTACCCTAACCCTAACCCCTACCCTAACCCTAACACGAACCCTAATCCTAACCCGTACCCTAAACCGAGCCCTACCCTTCAAACTAACCATAACCCTAACCCTAACCCATACCCTACGCCGTACACGAACCCGTACCCGAACCCGTACCCTAAGCCGTACCCTAAACCTAACCCTAACCCTAACCCTAAGCTTCCCTTGACTGCTTCTGCCTCCAATAGATTTCCTAAGCACTAGTGTTTTAAGGAACAGGTTAAAAAGATAATCCTAATGTGATTTCTTGATAATGGGTGTGTTCCTTATCTTCTCCTAGTGTCTAAACTCTTCTCCATGGCTGGACACCCAAATAATATTCCTTGACGTGCTAAGGGGTATCTAGAGAGTGGGATAGGTTTAATAACTACCCTAACCCTAACGCGTACCCTAACCCTAACCCCTACCCTAACCCTAACACGTACCCTAATCCTAACCCGTACCCTAAACCGAGCCCTAACCCTCAAACTAACCCTAACACTAACCCTAACCCATACCCTACGCCGTACCCGAACCCGTAACCTAACCCGTACCCTAACACTAACCCTAACCCTAACCCTAAGCTACCCTTGACTGCTTCTGCCTCCAATAGATTTCCTAAGCACTAGTGTTTTAAGGAACAGGTTAAAAAGAGAATCCTAATGTGATTTCTTGATAATGGGTGTGTTCCTTTTCTTCTCCTAGTGTCTAAACTCTTCTCCATGGCTGGACCCCCAAATAATATTCCTTGACGTTCTAAGGGTTATCTAGACAGTGGGATAGGTTTAATAACTACCCTAACCCTAACGCGTACCCTAACCCTAACCTCTACCCTAAACCTAACACGTACACTAATCCTAACCCGTACCCTAAACCGAGCCCTAACCCTCAAATTAACCCTAACCCTAACCCTAACCCATACCCTACGCCGTACCCGAACCCGTACCCTAAGCGGTAACCTAAAGCTAACCCTAACCCTAACCCTAACCCTAACCCTAAGCTACCCTTGACTGCTTTTGCCTCCAATAGATTTCCTAAGCACTAGTGTATTAAGGAACAGGTTAAAAAGAGAATCCTAATGTGATTTCAGGATAATGGGTGTGTTCCTTATATTCTCCTAGTGTCTAAACTCTTCTCCATGGCTGGACCCCCAAATAATATTCCTTGACGTGCTAAGGGGTATCTAGAGAGTGGGATAGGTTTAATAACTACCCTAACCCTAACGCGTACCCTAACCCTAACCTCTACCCTAACCCTAAAACGTACACTAATCCTAACCCGTACCCTAAACCGAGCCCTAACCCTCAAACTAACCCTACCCCTAAACCTAACCCATACCCTACGCCGTACCCGAACCCGTACCCGAACCCGTACCCTAAGAAGTACCCTAACCCTAACCCTAACCCTAAGCTACCCTTGACTGCTTCTGCCTCCAATAGATTTCCTAAGCACTAGTGTATTAAGGAACAGGTTAAAAAGAGAATCCTAATGTGATTTCAGGATAATGGGTGTGTTGCTTATCTTCTCCTAGTGTCTAAACTCTTCTCCATGGCTGGACACCCAAATAATATTCCTTGACGTGCTAAGGGGTATCTAGAGAGTGGGATAGGTTTAATAACTACCCTAACCCTAACGCGTACCCTAACCCTAAACCCTACCCTAACCCTAACACGAACCCTAATCCTAACCCGTACCCTAAACCGAGCCCTAACCTTCAAACTAACCCTAACCTTAAACCTAACCCCTACCCTATGCCGTACACGAACCCGTACCCGAACCCGTACCCTAAGCCGTACCCTAAACCTAACCCTAACCCTAACCCTAACCCTAAGCTACCATTGACTGCTTCTGCCTCCAATAGATTTCCTAAGCACTAGTGTTTTAAGGAACAGGTTAAAAAGAGAATCCTAATGTGATTTCTTGATAATGGGTGTGTTCCTTATCTTCTCCTAGTGTCTAAACTCTTCTCCATGGCTGGACACCCAAATAATATTCCTTGACGTGCTAAGGGGTATCTAGAGAGTGGGATAGGTTTAATAACTACCCTAACCCTAACGCGTACCCTAAACCTAACCCCTACCCTAACCCTAACACGTACCCTAATCCTAACCCGTACCCTAAACCGAGCCCTAACCCTCAAACTAACCCTAACCCTAACCCTAACCCATACCCTACGCCGTACCCGAACCCGTAACCTAACCCGTACCCTAACACTAACCCTAACCCTAACCCTAAGCTACCCTTGACTGCTTCTGCCTCCAATAGATTTCCTAAGCACTAGTGTTTTAAGGAACAGGTTAAAAAGAGAATCCTAATGTGATTTCTTGATAATGGGTGTGTTCCTTATCTTCTCCTAGTGTCTAAACTCTTCTCCATGGATGGACCCCTAAATAATATTCCTTGACGTGCTAAGGGGTATCTAGAGAGTGGGATAGGTTTAATAAGTACCCTAACCCTAACGCGTACCCTAACCCTAACACGTACCCTAATCCTAAACCGTACCCTAAACCGAGCCCTAACCCTCAAACTAACCCTAACACTAACCCTAACCCATACCCTATGCCGTACCCGAACCCGTACCCTAAGCCTTACCCTAACAATAACCCTAACCCTAACCCTAAGCTACCCTTGACTGCTTCTGCCTCCAATAGATTTCCTAAGCACTAGTGTTTTAAGGAACAGGTTAAAAAGAGAATCCTAATGTGATTTCTTGATAATGGGTGTGTTCCTTATCTTCTCCTAGTGTCTAAACTCTTCTCCATGGCTGGACCCCCAAATAATATTCCTTGACGTGCTAAGGGGTATCAAGAGAGTGGGATAGGTTTAATAACTACCCTAACCCTAACGCGTACCCTAACCCTAACCCCTAACCTAACGCTAACACGTACCCTAATCCTAACCCGTACCCTAAACCGAGACCTAACCCTCAAACTAACCCTAACCCTAACCCGAACCCATACCCTACGCCGTACCCGAACCCGTACCCGAACCCGTACCCTAAGCCGTACCCTAACCCTAAACCTTACCCTAACCCTAACCCTAAGCTACCCTTGACTGCTTCTGCCTCCAATAGATTTCCTAAGCACTAGTGTTTTAAGGAATAGGTTAAAAAGAGAATCCTAATGTGATTTCTTGATAATGTGTGTGTTCCTTATCTTCTCCTAGTGTCTAAACTCTTCTCCATGGCTGGACCCCCAAATAATATTCCTTGACGTGCTAAGGGGTATCTAGAGAGTGGGATAGGTTTAATAACTACCCTAACCCTAACGCGTACCCTAACCCTAACACGTACCCTAATCCTAAACCGTACCCTAAACCGAGCCCTAACCCTCAAACTAACCCTAACCCTAACCCTAACCCATACCCTACGCCGTACCCGAACCCGTACCCGAACCCGTACCCTAAGCCGCACCCTAACCCTAACCCTAACCCTAACCCTAAGCTACCCTTGACTGCTTCTGCCTCCAATAGATTTCCTAAGCACTAGTGTATTAAGGAACAGGTTAAAAAGAGAATCCTATTGTGATTTCAGGATAATGGGTGTGTTCCTTATCTTCTCCTAGTGTCTAAACTCTTCTCCATGGCTGGACCCCCAAATAATATTCCTTGACGTGCTAAGGGGTATCTAGAGAGTGGGATAGGTTTAATAACTACCCTAACCCTAACACGTACCCTAACTCTAACCTCTACCCTAACCCTAAAACGTACACTAATCCTAACCCGTACCCTAAACCGAGCCCTAACCCTCAAACTAACCCTACCCCTAAACCTAACCCATACACTACGCCGTACCCGAACCCGTACCCGAACCCGTACCCTAAGAAGTACCCTAACCCTAATCCTAACCCTAAGCTACCCTTGACTGCTTCCGCCTCCAATAGATTTCCTAAGCACTAGTGTATTAAGGAACAGGTTAAAAAGAGAATCCTAATGTGATTTCAGGATAATGGGTGTGTTCCTTATCTTCTCCTAGTGTCTAAACTGTTCTCCATGGCTGGACCCCCAAATAATATTCCTTGACGTGCTAAGGGGTATCTAGAGAGTGGGATAGGTTTAATAACTACCCTAACCCTAACGCGTACACTAACCCTAAACCCTACCCTAACCCTAACACGAACTCTAATCCTAACTCGTACCCTAAACCGAGCCCTAACCTTCAAACTAACCCTAACCCTAAACCTAACCCCTACCCTATGCCGTACACGAACCCGTACCCGAACCCGTACCCTAAGCCGTACCCTAAACCTAACCCTAACCCTAACCCTAACCCTAAGCTACCATTGACTGCTTCTGCCTCCAATAGATTTCCTAAGCACTAGTGTTTTAAGGAACAGGTTAAAAAGAGAATCCTAATGTGATTTCTTGATAATGGGTGTGTTCCTTATCTTCTCCTAGTGTCTAAACTCTTCTCCATGGCTGGACCCCCAAATAATATTCCTTGACGTGCTAAGGGGTATCTAGAGAGTGGGATAGGTTTAATAACTACCCTAACCCTAACACGTACCCTAACCCTAACTCCTACCCTAACCCTAACACGTACCCTAATCCTAACCCGTACCCTAAACCGAGCCCTAACCCTCAAACTAACCCTAACCCTAACCCTAACCCATACCCTACGCCCTACCCGAACCCGTACCCTAAAGCTAACCCTAACCCTAACCCTAACCCTAACCCTAAGCTACCCTTGACTGCTTCTGCCTCCAATAGATTTCCTAAGCACTAGTGTTTTAAGGAACAGGTTAAAAAGAGAATCCTAATGTGATTTCTTGATAATGGGTGTGTTCCTTATCTTCTCCTAGTGTCTAAACTCTTCTCCATGGCTGGACCCCCAAATAATATTCCTTGACGTGCTAAGGGGTATCTAGAGAGTGGGATAGGTTTAATAACTACCCTAACCCTAACGCGTACCCTAACCCTAACCTCTACCCTAACCCTAACACGTACACTAATCCTAACCCGTACACTAAACCGAGCCCTAACGTTCAAACTAACCCTAACCCTAAACCTAACCCATACCCTACGCCGTACCCGAACCCGTACCCGAACCCGTACCCTAAGCCGTACCCTAACCCTAACCCTAAGCTACCCTTGACTGCTTCTGCCTCCAATAGATTTCCTAAGCACTAGTGTATTAAGGAACAGGTTAAAAAGAGAATCCTAATGTGATTTCAGGATAATGGGTGTGTTCCTTATCTTCTCCTAGTGTCTAAACTCTTCTCCATGGCTGGACCCCCAAATAATATTCCTTGACGTGCTAAGGGGTATCTAGAGAGTGGGATAGGTTTAATAACTACCCTAACCCTAACGCATACCCTAACCCTAACCCCTACCCTAACCCTAACACGAACCCTAATCCTAACCCGTACCCTAAACCGAGCCCTAACCTTCAAACTAACCCTAACCCTAACCCTAACCCATACCCTACGCCGTACACGAACACGTACCCGAACCCGTACCCTAAGCCGTACCCTAACCCTAACCCTAACCCTAACCCTAAGCTACCCTTGACTGCTTCTGCCTCCAATAGATTTCCTAAGCACTAGTGTTTTAAGGAACAGGTTAAAAAGAGAATCCTAATGTGATTTCTTGATAATGGGTGTGTTCCTTATCTTCTCCTAGTGTCTAAACTCTTCTCCATGGCTGGACCCCCAAATAATATTCCTTGACGTGTTAAGGGGTATCTAGAGAGTGGGATAGGTTTAATAACTACCCTAACCCTAACGCGTACCCTAATCCTAACACGTACACTAATCCTAACCCGTACCCTAAACCAAGCCCTAACCCTAAAATTAACCCTAACCCTAACCCTAACCCATACCCTACGCCGTACCCGAACCCGTACCCTAAAGCTAACCCTAACCCTAACCCTAACCCTAACCCTAAGCTACCCTTGACTGCTTCTGCCTCCAATAGATTTCCTAAGCACTAGTGTTTTAAGGAACAGGTTAAAAAGAGAATCCTAATGTGATTTCAGGATAATGGGTGTGTTCCTTATCTTCTCCTAGTGTCTAAACTCTTCTCCATGGCTGGACACCCAAATAATATTCCTTGACGTGCTAAGGGGTATCTAGAGAGTGGGATAGGTTTAATAACTACCCTAACCCTAACGCGTACCCTAACCCTAACACGTACCCTAATCCTAAACCGTACCCTAAACCGAGCCCTAACCCTCAAACTAACCCTAACCCTAACCCTAACCCATACCCTACGCCGTACCCGAACCCGTACCCGAACCCGTACCCTAAGCCGTACCCTAACCCTAACCCTAACCCTAACCCTAACCCTAAGCTACCCTTGACTGCTTCTGCCTCCAATAGATTTCCTAAGCACTAGTGTTTTAAGGAACAGGTTAAAAAGAGAATCCTAATGTGATTTCTTGATAATGGGTGTGTTCCTTATCTTCTCCTAGTGTCTAAACTCTTCTCCATGGCTGGACCCCCAAATAATATTCCTTGACGTGCTAAGGGGTATCTAGAGAGTGGGATAGGTTTAATAACTACCCTAACCCTAACTCGTACCCTAACCCTAACCCCTACCCTAACCCTAACACGTACCCTAATCCTAAACCGTACCCTAAACCGAGCCCTAACCCTCAAACTAACCCTAACCCTAACCCTAACCCATACCCTACGCCGTACCCGAACCCGTAACCTAACCCGTACCCTAACAATAACCCTAAACCTAACCCTAAGCTACCCTTGACTGCTTCTGCCTCCAATAGATTTCCTAAGCACTAGTGTTTTAAGGAACAGGTTAAAAAGAGAATCCTAATGTGATTTCTTGATAATGGGTGTGTTCCTTATCTTCTCCTAGTGTCTAAACTCTTCTCCATGGCTACACCCCCAAATAATATTCCTTGACGTGCTAAGGGGTATCTAGAGAGTGGGATAGGTTTAATAACTACCCTAACCCTAACATGTACCCTAACCCTAACCCCTAACCTAACGCTAACACGTACCCTAATCCTAACCCGTACCCTAAAACGAGACCTAACCCTCAAACTAACCCTAACCCGAACCCGAACCCATACCCTACGCCGTACCCGAACCCGTACCCGAACCCGTACCCTAAGCCGTACCCTAACCCTAAACCTTACCCTAACCCTAACCCTAAGCTACCCTTGACTGCTTCTGCCTCCAATAGATTTCCTAAGCACTAGTGTTTTAAGGAACAGGTTAAAAAGAGAATCCTAATGTGATTTCTTGATAATGGGTGTGTTCCTTATCTTCTCCTAGTGTCTAAACTCTTCTCCATGGCTGGACCCCCAAATAATATTCCTTGACGTGCTAAGGGGTATCTAGAGAGTGGGATAGGTTTAATAACTACCCTAACCCTAACGCGTTCCCTAACCCTAACCCCTACCCTAACCCTAACACGAACCCTAATCCTAACCCGTACCCTAAACCGAGCCCTAACCTTCAAACTAACCCTAACCCTAACCCTAACACATACCCTACGCCGTACACGAACCCGTACCCGAACCCGTACCCTAAGCCGTACCCTAAACCTAACCCTAACCCTAACCCTAACCCTAAGCTACCCTTGACTGCTTCTGCCTCCAATAGATTTCCTAAGCACTAGTGTTTTAAGGAACAGGTTAAAAAGAGAATCCTAATGTGATTTCTTGATAATGGGTGTGTTCCTTATCTTCTCCTAGTGTCTAAACTCTTCTCCATGGCTGGACCCCCAAATAATATTCCTTGACGTGCTAAGGGGTATCTAGAGAGTGGGATAGGATTAATAACTACCTTAACCCTAACGCGTAACCTAACCCTAACCTCTACCCTAACCCTAACACGTACACTAATCCTAAACCGTACCCTAAACCCAGCCCTAACCCTCAAACTAACCCTAACACTAAACCTAAACCATACCCTACGCCGTACCCGAACCCGTACCCGAACCCGTACCCTAAGCCGTACCCTAACCCTAACCCTAACCCTAACCCTAAGCTACCCTTGACTGCTTCTGCCTCCAATAGATTTCCTAAGCACTAGTGTATTAAGGAACAGGTTAAAAAGAGAATCCTAATGTGATTTCAGGATAATGGGTGTGTTGCTTATCTTCTCCTAGTGTCTAAACTCTTCTCCATGGCTGGACCCCCAAATAATATTCCTTGACGTGCTAAGGGGAATCTAGAGAGTGGGATAGGTTTAATAACTACACTAACCCTAACGCGTACCCTAACCCTAACCCCTACCCTAACCCTAACACGAACCCTAATCCTAACCCGTACCCTAAACCGAGCCCTACCCTTCAAACTAACCATAACCCTAACCCTAACCCATACCCTACGCCGTACACGAACCCGTACCCGAAACCGTACCCTAAGCCGTACCCTAAACCTAACCCTAACCCTAACCCTAAGCTTCCCTTGACTGCTTCTGCCTCCAATAGATTTCCTAAGCACTAGTGTTTTAAGGAACAGGTTAAAAAGAGAATCCTAATGTGATTTCTTGATAATGGGTGTGTTCCTTATCTTCTCCTAGTGTCTAAACTCTTCTCCATGGCTGGACACCCAAATAATATTCCTTGACGTGCTAAGGGGTATCTAGAGAGTGGGATAGGTTTGATAACTACCCTAACCCTAACGCGTACCCTAACCCTATCCCCTACCCTAACCCTAACACGAACCCTAATCCTAACCCGTACCCTAAACCGAGCCCTAACCCTCAAACTAACCCTAACCCTAACCCTAACCCATACCCTACGCCGTACCCAAACCCGTAACCTACCCCGTACCCTAACACTAACCCTAACCCTAACCCTAAGCTACCCTTGACTGCTTCTGCCTCCAATAGATTTCCTAAGCACTAGTGTTTTAAGGAACAGGTTAAAAAGAGAATCCTAATGTGATTTCTTGATAATGGGTGTGTTCCTTTTCTTCTCCTAGTGTCTAAACTCTTCTCCATGGCTGGACCCCCAAATAATATTCCTTGACGTGCTAAGGGGTATCTAGAGAGTGGGATAGGTTTAATAACTACCCTAACCCTAACGCGTACCCTAACCCTAACCTCTACCCTAACCCTAACACGTACACTAATCTTAACCCGTAACCTAAACCGAGCCCTAACCCTCAAATTAACCCTAACCCTAACCCTAACCCATACCCTACGCCGTACCCGAACCCGTACCCTAAGCTGTACCCTAAAGCTAACCCTAACCCTAACCCTAACCCTAACCCTAAGCTACCCTTGACTGCTTCTGCCTCCAATAGATTTCCTAAGCACTAGTGTATTAAGGAACAGGTTAAAAAGAGAATCCTATTGTGATTTCAGGATAATGGGTGTGTTCCTTATCTTCTCCTAGTGTCTAAACTCTTCTCCATGGCTGGACCCCCAAATAATATTCCTTGACGTGCTAAGGGGTATCTAGAGAGTGGGATAGGTTTAATAACTACCCTAACCCTAACACGTACCCTAACCCTAACCTCTACCCTAACCCTAAAACGTACACTAATCCTAACCCGTACCCTAAACCGAGCCCTAACCCTCAAACTAACCCTACCCCTAAACCTAACCCATACACTACGCCGTACCCGAACCCGTACCCGAACCCGTACCCTAAGAAGTACCCTAACCCTAAGTCTAACCCTAAGCTACCCTTGACTGCTTCTGCCTCCAATAGATTTCCTAAGCACTAGTGTATTAAGGAACAGGTTAAAAAGAGAATCCTAATGTGATTTCAGGATAATGGGTGTGTTCCTTATCTTCTCCTAGTGTCTAAACTGTTCTCCATGGCTGGACCCCCAAATAATATTCCTTGACGTGCTAAGGGGTATCTAGAGAGTGGGATAGGTTTAATAACTACCCTAACCCTAACGCGTACACTAACCCGAAACCCTACCCTAACCCTAACACGAACCCTAATCCTAACCCGTATCCTAAACCGAGCCCTAACCTTCAAACTAACCCTAACCCTAAACCTAACCCCTACCCTATGCCGTACACGAACCCGTACCCGAACCCGTACCCTAAGCCGTACCCTAAACCTAACCCTAACCCTAACCCTAACCCTAAGCTACCATTGACTGCTTCTGCCTCCAATAGATTTCCTAAGCACTAGTGTTTTAAGGAACAGGTTAAAAAGAGAATCCTAATGTGATTTCTTGATAATGGGTGTGTTCCTTATCTTCTCCTAGTGTCTAAACTCTTCTCCATGGCTGGACACCCAAATAATATTCCTTGACGTGCTAAGGGGTATCTAGAGAGTGGGATAGGTTTAATAACTACCCTAACCCTAACACGTACCCTAACCCTAACTCCTACCCTAACCCTAACACGTACCCTAATCCTAACCCGTACCCTAAACCGAGCCCTAACCCTCAAACTAACCCTAACCCTAACCCTAACCCATACCCTACGCCGTACCCGAACCCGTAACCTAACCCGTACCCTAACACTAACCCTAACCCTAAGCCTAAGCTACCCTTGACTGCTTCTGCCTCCAATAGATTTCCTAAGCACTAGTGTTTTAAGGAACAGGTTAAAAAGAGAATCCTAATGTGATTTCTTGATAATGGGTGTGTTCCTTATCTTCTCCTAGTGTCTAAACTCTTCTCCATGGCTGGACCCCCAAATAATATTCCTTGACGTGCTAAGGGGTATCTAGAGAGTGGGATAGGTTTAATAACTACCCTAACCCTAACGCGTACCCTAACCCTAACCTCTACCCTAACCCTAACACGTACACTAATCCTAACCCGTACCCTAAACCGAGCCCTAACCCTCAAACTAACCCTAACCGTAAACCTAACCCATACCCTACGCCGTACCCGAACCCGTACCCTAAGCCGTACCCTAACCCTAACCCTAACCCTAACCCTAAGCTACCCTTGACTGCTTCTGCCTCCAATAGATTTCCTAAGCACTAGTGTATTAAGGAACAGGTTAAAAAGAGAATCCTAATGTGATTTCAGGATAATGGGTGTGTTCCTTATCTTCTCCTAGTGTCTAAACTCTTCTCCATGGCTGGACCCCCAAATAATATTCCTTGACGTGCTAAGGGGTATCTAGAGAGTGGGATAGGTTTAATAACTACCCTAACCCTAACGCGTACCCTAACCCTAACCCCTACCCTAACCCTAACACGAACCCTAATCCTAACCCGTACCCTAAACCGAGCCCTAACCTTCAAACTAACCCTAAACCTAACCCATACCCTACGCCGTACACGAACACGTACCCGAACCCGTACCCTAAGCCGTACCCTAACCCTAACCCTAAACCTAACCCTAAGCTACCCTTGACTGCTTCTGCCTCCAATAGATTTCCTAAGCACTAGTGTTTTAAGGAACAGGTTAAAAAGAGAATCCTAATGTGATTTCTTGATAATGGTTGTGTTCCTTATCTTCTCCTAGTGTCTAAACTCTTCTCCATGGCTGGACCCCCAAATAATATTCCTTGACGTGTTAAGGGGTATCTAGAGAGTGGGATAGGTTTAATAACTACCCTAACCCTAACGCGTACCCTAATCCTAACACGTACACTAATCCTAACCCGTACCCTAAACCAAGCCCTAACCCTCAAATTAACCCTAACCCTAACCCTAACCCATACCCTACGCCGTACCCGAACCCGTACCCTAAAGCTAACCCTAACCCTAACCCTAACCCTAACCCTAAGCTTCCCTTGACTGCTTCTGCCTCCAATAGATTTCCTAAGCACTAGTGTTTTAAGGAACAGGTTAAAAAGAGAATCCTAATGTGATTTCAGGATAATGGGTGTGTTCCTTATCTTCTCCTAGTGTCTAAACTCTTCTCCATGGCTGGACACCCAAATAATATTCCTTGACGTGCTAAGGGGTATCTAGAGAGTGGGATAGGTTTAATAACTACCCTAACCCTAACGCGTACCCTAACCCTAACCCCTAACCTAACGCTAACACGTACCCTAAACCTAACCCGTACCCTAAACCGAGACCTAACCCTCAAACTAACCCTAACCCTAACCCGAACCCATACCCTACGCCGTACCCGAACCCGTACCCTAAGCCGTACCCTAACCCTAAACCTTACCCTAACCCTAACCCTAAGCTACCCTTGACTGCTTCTGCCTCCAATAGATTTCCTAAGCACTAGTGTTTTAAGGAATAGGTTAAAAAGAGAATCCTAATGTGATTTCTTGATAATGTGTGTGTTCCTTATCTTCTCCTAGTGTCTAAACTCTTCTCCATGGCTGGACCCCCAAATAATATTCCTTGACGTGCTAAGGGGTATCTAGAGAGTGGGATAGGTTTAATAACTACCCTAACCCTAACGCGTACCCTAACCCTAACACGTACCCTAATCCTAAACCGTACCCTAAACCGAGCCCTAACCCTCAAACTAACCCTAACCCTAACCCTAACCCATACCCTACGCCGTACCCGAACCCGTACCCGAACCTGTACCCTAAGCCGTACCCTAACCCTAACCCTAACCCTAACCCTAACCCTAAGCTACCCTTGACTGCTTCTGCCTCCAATAGATTTCCTAAGCACTAGTGTATTAAGGAACAGGTTAAAAAGAGAATCCTAATGTGATTTCAGGATAATGGGTGTGTTCCTTATCTTCTCCTAGTGTCTAAACTCTTCTCCATGGCTGGACCCCCAAATAATATTCCTTGACGTGCTAAGGGGTATCTAGAGAGTGGGATAGGTTTAATAACTACCCTAATCCTAACGCGTACCCTAACCCTAACCCCTACCCTAACCCTAACACGAACCCTAATCCTAACCCGTAACCTAAACCGAGCCCTACCCTTCAAACTAACCATAACCCTAACCCTAACCCATACCCTACGCCGTACACGAAACCGTACCCGAACCCGTACCCTAAGCCGTACCCTAAACCTAACCCTAACCCTAACCCTAAGCTTCCCTTGACTGCTTCTGCCTCCAATAGATTTCCTAAGCACTAGTGTTTTAAGGAACAGGTTAAAAAGAGAATCCTAATGTGATTTCTTGATAATGGGTGTGTTCCTTATCTTCTCCTAGTGTCTAAACTCTTCTCCATGGCTGGACACCCAAATAATATTCCTTGACGTGCTAAGGGGTATCTAGAGAGTGGGATAGGTTTAATAACTACCCTAACCCTAACGCGTACCCTAACCCTAACCCATACCCTAACCCTAACACGTACCCTAATCCTAACCCGTACCCTAAACCGAGCCCTAACCCTCAAACTAACCCTAACCCTAACCCTAACCCATACCCTACGCCGTACCCGAACCCGTAACCTAACCCGTACCCTAACACTAACCCTAACCCTAACCCTAACCCTAACCCTAAGCTACCCTTGACTGCTTCTGCCTCCAATAGATTTCCTAAGCACTAGTGTTTTAAGGAACAGGTTAAAAAGAGAATCCTAATGTGATTTCTTGATAATGGGTGTGTTCCTTATCTTCTCCTAGTGTCTAAACTCTTCTCCATGGCTGGACCCCCAAATAATATTCCTTGACGTGCTAAGGGGTATCTAGAGAGTGGGATAGGTTTAATAACTACCCTAACCCTAACGCGTACCCTAAACCTAACACGTACCCTAATCCTAACCCGTACCCTAAACCGAGCCCTAACCCTCAAATTAACCCTAACCCTAACCCTAACCCATACCCTACGCCGTACCCGAACCCGTACCCGAACCCGTACTCTAAGCCTTACCCTAACAATAACCCTAACCCTAACCCTAACCCTAACCCTAAGCTACCCTTGACTGCTTCTGCCTCCAATAGATTTCCTAAGCACTAGTGTATTAAGGAACAGGTTAAAAAGAGAATCCTATTGTGATTTCAGGATAATGGGTGTGTTCCTTATCTTCTCCTAGTGTCTAAACTCTTCTCCATGGCTGGACCCCCAAATAATATTCCTTGACGTGCTAAGGGGTATCTAGACAGTGGGATAGGTTTAATAACTACCCTAACCCTAACGCGTACCCTAACCCTAACCTCTACCCTAACCCTAAAACGTACACTAATCCTAACCCGTACCCTAAACCGAGCCCTAACCCTCAAACTAACCCTACCCCTAAACCTAACCCATACCCTACGCCGTACCCGAACCCGTACCCTAAGAAGTACCCTAACCCTAACCCTAACCCTAAGCTACCCTTGACTGCTTCTGCCTCCAATAGATTTCCTAAGCACTAGTGTATTAAGGAACAGGTTAAAAAGAGAATCCTAATGTGATTTCAGAATAATGGGTGTGTTCCTTATCTTCTCCTAGTGTCTAAACTCTTCTCCATGGCTGGACCCCCAAATAATATTCCTTGACGTGCTAAGGGGTATCTAGAGAGTGGGATAGGTTTAATAACTACCCTAACCCTAACGCGTACCCTAACCCTAACCCCTACCCTAACCCTAACACGAACCCTAATCCTAACACGTACCCTAAACTGAGCCCTAACCTTCAAACTAACCCTAACCTTAACCCTTACCCATACCCTACGCCGTACACGAACCCGTACACGAACCCGTACCCTAAGCCGTACCCTAACCCTAACCCTAACCCTAACCCTAACCCTAAGCTACCCTTGACTGCTTCTGCCTCCAATAGATTTCCTAAGCACTAGTGTTTTAAGGAACAGGTTAAAAAGAGAATCCTAATGTGATGTCCCAGGAAAGAGAAAAATGGGTAAAGAAGTTGTGGTCCTTATGTACAATGGAATATCACTCCGACATGAAATCAATGTCATAAGGCTAGGAGAAGCAAGATGAGTGGATTTAGGTACGACGATTCCAAGTGAAATAAGTCACACAGAAAAAGACACATATCATAAGGTATCACTTATAGAGGGAATGTAAAAACCGCTACACTTGAACTGAATTACAAAACAGAACAGAGTCACACGTTAGAAAACACACTATGGCTGCTTAACGGGAAAGGTGAGGTGGGGTGATGCATAAAACAAGGGTTTCAAATTCGCTCAGATACCGTTCCATACACCCAATATGTAATAGACAAGACCTACTCCTTGCTCAGTGAACTGGACACAACAACCCCTATTCACCGCACAAGAATATACGTGACTAGTAAGAATCTTAAAACCTATGTATTGATACGTGTCTGGAAGTGAGTCAAGTGGGTGTAAAGCCGCATAAACACAGCCCTGAAAAGCAGCTAAACCCCATTATAAAAATAAATTACTTTTAAAAACCCGTAAAACAAAGACAGTGAAAGAGAGAGAAATTCTTACAAAATTCGTTCAGGGGCTGTGATGCAACCTGGATTGACCATATCTAGACCCACAGCTGGATGAGACATAAGGGTGGATACTCTTGGGGCTGAGAGGTTTGGTGAGGTTGGGTGAGCAAACGCAGACCCTTTAAAGTAATACTGCGTGGTACCCATCCCATGGGTCCCAAATCTCCAGGTTCAAGGGCATCTTCCTACATCGAAAACATGCATGAGAAACCCAGAAGATGGTACACCATGTGATTTTGAAAGGTTTCTAAAATGCACCACATTTCTCATCTCCTTGTGCTGGGTGTTCGCCTTTCCAGCTACTTTACTAGCAATCTCGCTACTTGGAGAATCAGCACCTTTAAGCTCCTGTTCCCTACAGGTTGCAATTTGTCCTGAGGATGAACGGGAAGACGGGCAACCAATGAGAGACTAGATCTAGGTGTTGGGACAGGCACAGGTCACTCTATTTTCCCATCAGGAAGAAGAATTAAACACAGGTTCAGCCTGCCGCCGGGAACAAGAATAGGGCCTGAGGCAATCCCGTGCTTTTGTGGCCAGCTACCAAAAAAGACAGTTGAAAAATGGAGCTCAGGGGCACTGCAATTCACAAACCTGCTGAGTTATAAATGATAACTCTCGTCCACAAATATATTGAGCGAAGGCAACGAAGATGATTTGAAAGCAAGGCAGAATTGCAGGAAACAGGTTTCAGGAGGTAGATTCGAATCGCCTTTAAAGCACATGAAAAGCGGCAAAACGTCGACAATGATGACCTTGGCCAAAAAGGGCGTATGCGTTGTTTCCTGAATATATTCAGGAAAAAACGCATACGCCCTTTTTGGCCAACCAAGCAACCTGGAAAGGCAAATCAGCGCTACCAAGAATTCTCGCTTCCCATCGGTCAAAAGGGCCATGCTGCAAAAATTTTCAAAACCAGAAATGCAGGACAGGCCATGGAGAAATGGCAGCCTTGCTACGCTGATGGGAGGGATGTAAATTGCCAACAGCCACTCTGGAGAAGTGTACGGTGCGTCCTGAAACATCGAAAAAACACAGCTTAGGGAGCATAGGGCACGTCCACTCATGGGCGTATAAATTGGGAAAACTAAAAATCAGCAAGACACAGGCACCCCAAAGTTTAGGGCTGCTCTGTTGACAAGAACCTCCATTTCATGACACCTTAAATATCCCAGGAAAGAGAAAAATGGATAAAGAATTTGTGGTCCTTATGTACAATGGAATATCACTCAGACATGAAATCAATGTCATAAGGCTAGAAGAAGCAAGATGAGTGGATTTAGGTACGACGATTCTAAGTGAAATATGTCACACAGAAAAAGACACTTATCATAAGCTATCACTTATAGAGGGAATGTAAAAACCGCTACACTTGAACTGAATTACAAAACAGAACAGAGTCACACGTTTAGAAAACACACTATGGCTGCTTAACGGGAAAGGTGAGGTGGGGTGATGCATAAAACAAGGGTTTCAAATTCGCTTAGATACCGTTCCATACACCCAATATGTAATAGACAAGAGCTACTGCTTGCTCAGTGAACTGGACTCAACACCCGCTATTCACCGCACAAGAATATATCTGACTAGGAAGAATCTTAAAACCTATGTATTGATATCTGTCTGGAAGTGAGTCAAGTGGGTGTAAAGCCGCATAAACACAGCCGTGAAAAGCAGCTAAACCCCATTATAAAAATAAATTACTTTTAAAAACCCGTAAAACAAAGACAGTGAAAGAGAGAGAAATTCTTACAAAATTCGTTAAGGGGCTGTGATGCAACCTGGATTGACGATAACTAGACCCACAGCTGGATGAGACATAAGGGTGGACACACTTGGGGCTGAGAGGTTGGGTGAGGTTGGGTGAGCAAACACAGACCCTTTAAAGTAATACTGCGTGGTACCCATCCCATGGGTCCCAAATCTCCAGGTTCAAGGGCATCTTGCTACATCGAAAACATGCATGAGAAACCCAGAAGATGGTACACCGTGTGATTTTGAAAGGTTTCTAAAACGCACCCCATTTCTCATCTCCTTGTGCTAGGGTTCGCCTTTCCAGCTTCTTTACTAGCAATCTCCCTCCTTGGAGAATCAGCACCTTTAAGCTCCTGTTCCCTACAGGTTGCAATTTGTCCTGAGGATGAACGGGAAGAGGGGCAACCAATGAGAGACTAGATCTAGGTGTTGGGACAGGCACAGGTCACTCTATTTTCCCATCAGGAAGAAGAATTAACCACAGGCTCAGCCTGCCCCCGGGAACCAGAATAGGGCCTGAGGCAATCCCGTGCTTTTGCGGCCAACTCCCAAAAAAGACAGTTGAAAAATGGAGCTCAGGGTCACTGCAATTCACAAACCTGCAGAGTTATAAATGATAACTCTCGTCCACAAATATATGGAGGGTAGGCAACGAAGAGGATTTGAAAGCAAGGCAGAATTGCAGGAAACAGGTTTCAGGAGGTAGATTCGAATCGCCTTTAAAGCACATGAAAAGTGGCAAAACGTCGACAGTGATGCCCTTGGCCAAAAAGGGCGTATGCGTTTTTTCCTGAATATATTCAGGAAAAAACGCATACGCCCTTTTTGGCCAACCAAGCAACCTGGAAAGGCAAATCAGCACTACAAAGAAGTCTCGCTTCCCATCGGTCAAAAGGGCCATGCTGCAAAAAGTGTCAAAACCAGAAATGCAGGACAAGCCATGGAGAAATGGCAGCCTTGCTACGCTGATGGGCGGGATGTAAATTGCCAACAGCCACTCTGGAGAAGTGTACGGTGTGTCCTGAAACATCGAAAAAACTGCTTAGGGAGCATAGGGCACGTGCACTCATGGGCGCATAAATTGGGAAAACTAAAAATCAGCAAGACACAGGCACCCCAATGTTTAGGGCTGCTATGTTGACAAGAACCTCCACTTCATGACACCTTAAATATCCCAGGAAAGAGAAAAATGGATAAAGAAGTTGTGGTCCTTATGTACAAAGGAATATCACTCAGACATGAAATCAATGTCATAAGGCTAGTAGAAGCAAGATGAGTGGATTTAGGTATGACGATTCTAAGTGAAATAAGTCACACAGAAAAAGACACTTATCATAAGCTATCACTTATAGAGGGAATGTAAAAACCGCAACACTTGAATTGAATTACAAAAGAGAACAGAATCACACATTTAGAAAACACACTATGGCTTCTTAACGGGAAAGGTGAGGTGGGGTGATGCATAAAACAAGGGTTTCAAATTCGCTCAGATACCGTTCCATACACCCAATATGTAATAGGCAAGGCCTACTCCTTGCTCAGTGAACTGGACTCAACACCCCCTATTCACCGCACAAGAATATATCTGACTAGTAAGAATCGTAAAACCTATGTATTGATATCTCTCTGGAAGTGAGCCAAGTGGGTGTAAAGCCGCATAAACACAGCCGTGAAAAGCAGCTAAACCCCATTATAAAAATAAATTACTTTTAAAAACCCGTAAAACAAAGACAGTGAAAGAGAGAGAAATTCTTTCAAAATTCGTTCAGGGGCTGTGATGCAACCTGGATTGACCATATCTCGACCCAAACCTGGATGAGACATAGGGGTGGACACTCTTGGGGCTGAGAGGTTGGGTGAGGTTGGGTGAGCAAACTCAGACCCTTTAAAGTAATACTGCGTGGTACCCATCCCATGGGTCCCAAATCTCCAGTTTCAAGGGCATCTTGCTACATCGAAAACATGCATGAGAAACCCAGAAGATGGTACACCGTGTGATTTTGAAAGGTTTCTAAAACGCACCCCATTTCTCATCTCCTTGTGCTAGGGTTCGCCTTTCCAGCTACTTTACTAGCAATCTCCCTACTTGGAGAATCAGCACCTTTAAGCTCCTGTACCCTACAGGTTGCAATTTGTCCTGAGGATGAACGGGAAGAGGGGCAACCAATGAGAGACTAGATCTAGGTGTTGGGACAGGCACAGGTCACTCTATTTTCCCATCAGGAAGAAGAATTAACCACAGGCTCAGCCTGCTGCCAGGAACCAGAATAGGGCCTGAGGCAATCCCTCGCTTTTGCGGCCAGCTCCCAAAAAAGCGAGTTGAAAAATGGAGCTCAGGGACACTGCAATTCACAAACCCGCAGAGTTATAAATGATAACTGTCAACCACAGATATATTGACGGAAGGCAATGAAGAGGATTTGAAAGCAAGGCAGAATTGCAGGAAACAGATTTCAGGAGGTAGATTCGAATCGCCTTTAAAGCACATGAAAAGCGGCAAAACGTCGACAATGATGCCCTTGGCCAAAAAGGGCGTATGCGTTTTTTCCTGAATATATTCAGGAAAAAACGCATACGCCCTTTTTGGCCAACCAAGCAACCTGGAAAGGCAAATCAGCGCTACAAAGAAGTCTCGCTTCCCATTGGTCAAAAGGGCCATGCTGCAAAATGTGTCAAAACCAGAAATGCAGGACAGGCCATGGAGAAATGTCAGCCTTGCTACGCTGATGGGCGGGATGTAAATTGCCAACAGCCACTCTGGAGAAGTGTACGGTGTGTCCTGAAACATCGAAAAAACACAGCTTAGGGAGCATAGGGCACGTGCACTCATGGGCGTATAAATTGGGAAAACTAAAAATCAGCAAGACACAGGCACCCCAAAGTTTAGGGCTGCTCTGTTGACAAGAACCTCCACTTCATGACACCTTAAATATCCCAGGAAAGAGAAAAATGGATAAAGAAGTTGTTGTCCTTATGTACAATGGAATATCACTCAGACATGAAATCAATATCATAAGGCTAGAAGAAGCAAGATGAGTGGACTTAGGTACGATGATTCTAAGTGAAATAAGTCACTCAGAAAAAGACACTTATCATAAGCTATCACTTATAGAGGGAATGTAAAAACCGCTACACTTGAACTGAATTACAAAACAGAACAGAGTCACACGTTTAGAAAACACACTATGGCTGCTTAACGGGAAAGGTGAGGTGGGGTGATGCATAAAACAAGGGTTTCAAATTGGCTCAGATAACGTTCCATAAACCAAATATGTAATAGAAAAGACCGACTCCTTGCTCAGTGAACTGGACTCAACACCCCCTATTCACCGCACAAGAATATATGTGACTAGTAAGAATCTTAAAACCTATGTATTGATATCTGTCTGGAAGTGAGTCAAGTGGGTGTAAAGCCGCATAAACACAGCCGTGAAAAGCAGCTAAACCCCATTATAAAAATAAATTACTTTTAAAAACCCGTAAAACAAAGACAGTGAAAGAGAGAGAAATTCTTACAAAATTCGTTCAGGGGCTGTGATGCAACCTGGATTGACCATATCTAGACCCACAGCTGGATGAGACATAAGGGTGGACACACTTGGGGCTGAGAGTTTGGGTGAGGTTGGGTGACCAAACACAGACCCTTTAATGTAATACTGCCTGGTACCCATCCCATGGGTCCCAAATCTCCAGATTCAAGGACATATTCCTACATCGAAAACATGCATGAGAAACCCAGAAGATGGTACACCGTGTGATTTTCAAAGGTTTCTAAAAAGCACCTCATTTCTCATCTCCTTGTGTTCGGGTTCGCCATTCCAGCTACTTTACTAGAAATCTCAGTACTTGGAGAATCAGCACCTTTAACCTCCTGTTCCGTACAGGTTGCAATTTGTCCTGAGGATGAAAGGGAAGAGGGGCAACCAATGAGAGACTAGATCTAGGTGTTGGGACAGGCACAGGTCACTCTATTTTCCCATCAGGAAGAAGAATTAACCACAGGCTCAGCCTACCCCCGGGAACCAGAATAGGGCCTTAGGCAATCCCGTGCGTTTGCGGCCAGCTCCCAAAAAAGACAGTTGAAAAATGGAGCTCAGGGTCACTGCAATTCATAAACCTGCTGAGTTATAAATGATAACTCTCGTCCAAAAATATATTGAGGGAAGGCAACGAAGAGGATTTGAAAGCAAGGCAGAATTGCAGGAAACAGATTTCAGGAGGTAGATTCGAATCGCCTTTAAAGCACATGAAAGGTGGCGAAACGTCGACAATGATGACCTTGGCCAAAAAGGGCGTATGCGTTTTTTCCTGAATATATTCAGGAAAAAACGCATACGCCCTTTTTTGCCAACCAAGCAACCTGGAAAGGCAAATCAGCGCTACAAAGTAGTCTCGCTTCCCATCGGTCAAAAGGGCCATGCTGCAAAAAGTGTCAAAACCAGAAATGCAGGACAGGCCATGGAGAAATGGCAGCCTTGCTACGCTGATGGGAGGGATGTAAATTGCCAACAGCCACACTGGAGAAGTGTACGGTGTGTCCTGAAACATCGAAAAAACACAGCTTAGGGAGCATAGGGCACGTCCACTCATGGTCGTATAAATTGGGAAAACTAAAAATCAGCAAGACACAGGCACCCCAATGATTAGGGCTGCTCTGTTGACAAGAACCTCCACTTCATGACACCTTAAATATACCAGGAAAGAAAAAAATTGATAAAGAAGTTTTGGTCCTTATGTACAATGGAATATCACTCAGACATGAAATAAATGTCATAAGGCTAGTAGAAGCAAGATGAGTGGATTTAGGAACGAAGATTCTAAGTGAAATAAGTCACACAGAAAAAGACACTTATCATAAGGTATCACTTATAGAGGGAATGTAAAAACCGCTACACTTGAACTGAATTACAAAACAGAACAGAGTCACACGTTTAGAAAACACACTATGGCTGCTTAACGGGAAAGGTGAGGTGGGGTGATGCATAAAACAAGGGTTTCAAATTCGCTCAGATACCGTTCCATACACCCAATATGTAATAGACAAGACCTACTCCTTGCTCAGTGAACTGGACACAACACCCCCTATTCACCGCACAAGAATATATCTGACTACTAAGAATCGTAAAACCTATGTATTGATATCTCTCTGGAAGTGAGTCAAGTGGGTGTAAAGCCGCATAAACACAGCCGTGAAAGGCAACTAAACCCCATTATAAAAATAAATTACTTTTAAAAACCCATAAAACAAAGACAGTGAAAGAGAGAGAAATTCTTACGTAATTCGTTCAGGGGCTGTGATGCAACCTGGATTGACCATATCTAGACCCACAGCTGGATGAGACATAAGGGTGGACACTCTTGGGGCTGAGAGGTTGGGTGAGGTTGGGTGAGCAAACACAGACCCTTTAAGGTAATACTGCGTGGTACCCATCCCATGGGTCCCAAATCTCCAGGTTCAAGGGCATCTTCCTACATCGAAAACATGCATGAGAAACCCAGAAGAAGGTACACCATGCGATTTTGAAAGGTTTCTAAAACACACCTCATTTCTCATCTCCTTGTGCTCGGGTTCGCAATTCCAGCTACTTTATTAGCAATCTCCCTACTTGGAGAATCAGCACCTTTAATCTCCTGTTCCCTACAGGTTGAAATTTGTCCTGAGGATGAACGGGAAGAGGGGCAACCAATGAGAGACTAGATCTAGGTGTTGGGACAGGCACAGGTCACTCTATATTCCCATCAGGAAAAAGAATTAACCACAGGCTCAGCCTGCCGCCCGGAAGCAGAATAGGGCCTGAGGCAATCCCGCGCTCTTGCGGCCAGCTCCCAAAAAAGCGAGTTGAAAAATGGAGCCCAGGGACACTGCCATTCACAAACCCACAGAGTTATAAATGATAACTCTCGTCCACAAATATATTGAGGGAAGGCAACGAAGAGGATTTGAAAGCAAGTCAGAATTGCAGGAAACAGGTTTCAAGAGGTAGATTCGAATCGCCTTTAAAGCACATGAAAAGTGGCAAAACTTCGACAATGATGCCCTTGGCCAAAAAGGGCGTATGCGTTTTTTCCTGAATATATTCAGGAAAAAACGCATACGCCCTTTTTGGCCAACCAAGCAACCTGGAAAGGCAAATCAGCGCTACAAAGAAGTCTCGCTTCCCATTGGTCAAAAGGGCCATGCTGCAAAAAGTGTCAAAACCAGAAATGCAGGACAGGCCATGGAGAAATGGCAGCCTTGCTACGCTGATGGGCGGGATGTAAATTGCCAACAGCCACTCTGGAGAAGGGTACGGTGTGTCCTGAAACATCGAAAAAACACAGCTTAGGGAGCATAGGGCACGTCCACTCATGGGCGTATAAATTGGGAAAACTAAAAATCAGCAAGACACAGGCACCCCAAAGTTTAGGGCTGCTCTGTTGACAAGAACCTCCACTTCATGACACCTTAAATATCCCAGGAAAGAGAAAAATGGATAAAGAAGTGGTGGTCCTTATGTACAATGGAATATCACTCAGACATGAAATCAATGTCATAAGGCTAGTAGAAGCAAGATGAGTGGATTTAGGTACGACGATTCTAAGTGAAATAAGTCACACAGAAAAAGACACTTATCATAAGCTATCACTTATAGAGGGAATGTAAAAACCGCTACACTTGAACTGAATTACAAAACAGAACAGAGTCACACGTTTAGAAAACACACTATGGCTGCTTAACGGGAAAGGTGAGGGGGGGTGATGCATAAAACAACGGTTTCAAATTCGTTCAGATATCGTTCCATACACCCAATATGTAATAGACAAGACCTACTCCTTGCTCAGTGAACTGGACTCAACACCCCCTATTCACCACACAAGAATATATGTGACTAGTAAGAATCTTAAAACCTATGTATTGATATCTCTCTGGAAGTGAGTCAAGTGGGTGTAAAGCCGCATAAACACAGCCGTGAAAAACAGCTAAACCCCATTATAAAAATAAATTACTTTTAAAAACCCGTAAAACAAAGACTGTGAAAGAGAGAGAAATTCTTCCAAAATTCTTTCTGGGGGTGGGATGCAACCTGGATTGACCATATCTAGACATACAGCTGGATGAGACATAAGGGTGGACATTCTTGGGGCTGAGAGGTTGGGTGAGGTTGGGTGAGCAAACGCAGAAGCTTTAAAGTAATACTGCGTGGTACGCATCCCATGGGTCCCAAATCTCCAGGTTCAAGGGCATCTTCCTACATCGAAAACATACATGAGAAACCCAGAAGATGGCACACCTTGTGATTTTGAAAGGTTTCTAAAACACACCTCATTTCTCATCTCCTTGTGCTCGGGTTCGCCATTCCAGGTACTTTACTAGCAATCTCCCTACTTGGAGAATCAGCACTTTTAACCTCCTGTTCCCTACAGGTTGCAATTTGTCCTGAGGATGAACGGGAAGAGGGGCAACCAATGAGAGACTAGATCTAGGTGTTGGGACAGGCACAGGTCACTCTATTTTCCCATCAGGAAGAAGAATTAACCACAGGCTCAGCCTGCCGCCCAGAAGCAGAATAGGGCCTGAGGCAATCCCGCGCTCTTACGGCCAGCTCCCAAAAAAGCGAGTTGAAAAATGGAGCCCAGGGACACTGCCATTTACAAACCCGCAGAGTTATAAATGATAACTCTCGTCCACAAATATATTGAGGGAAGGCAACGAAGAGGATTTGAAAGCAAGGCAGAATTGCAGGAAACAGGTTTCAGGAGGTAGATTCGAATCGCCTTTAAAGCACATGAAAAGTCGCAAAACGTCGACAATGATGCCCTTGGCCAAAAAGGGCGTATGCGTTTTTTCCTGAATATATTCAGGAAAAAACGCATACGCCCTTTTTGGCCAACCAAGCAACCTGGAAAGGCAAATCAACGCTACAAAGAAGACTCGCTTCCCATCGGTCAAAAGGGCCATGCTGCAAAAAGTGTCAAAACCAGAAATGCAGGACAGGCCATGGAGAAATGGCAGCCTTGCTACACTGATGGTCGGGATGTAAATTCCCAACAGCCACTCTGGAGAAGTGTACGGTGTGTCCTGAAACATCGAAAAAACACAGCTTAGGGAGCATAGGGCACGTCCACTCATGGGCGTATAAATTGGGAAAACTAAAAATCAGCAAGACACAGGCACCCCAAAGTTTAGGGCTGCTCTGTTGACAAGAACCTCCACTTCATGACACCTTAAATATCCCAGGAAAGAGAAAAATGGATAAAGAATTTGTGGTCCTTATGTACAATGGAATATCACTCAGACACGAAATCAATGTCATAAGGCTAGAAGAAGCAAGATGAGTGGACTTAGGTACGATGATTCTAAGTGAAATAAGTCACTCAGAAAAAGACACTTATCATAAGCTATCATTTATAGAGGAAATGTAAAAAGCGCTACACTTGAACTGAATTACAGAACAGAACAGAGTCACACGTTTAGAAAACACACTATGGCTGCTTAACGGGAAAGGTGAGGTGGGGTGATGCATAAAACAAGGGTTTCAAATTGGCTCAGATACCGTTCCATACACCCAATATGTAATAGAAAAGACCGACTCCTTGCTCAGTGAACTGGACTAAACCCCCCCTATTCACCACACAAGAATATATCTGACTAGTAAGAATCTTAAAACCTATGTATTGATATCTGTCTGGAAGTGAGTCAAGTGGGTGTAAAGCCGCATAAACACAGCCGTGAAAAGCATCTAAACACCATTATAAAAATAAATTACTTTTAAAAACCCGTAAAACAAAGACAGTGAAAGAGAGAGAAATTCTTACAAAATTCGTTCCGGGGCTGTGATGCAACCTGGATTGACCATATCTGGACACAAGGCTGGATGAGACATAAGGGTGGACACACTTGGGGCTGAGAGGTTCGTTGAGGTTGGGTGAGCAAACGCAGACCCTTTAAAGTAACACTGCCTGGTACGCATCCCATGGGTCCCACATCTCCAGGTTCAAGGGCATCTTCCTACATCGAAAACATACATGAGAAACCCAGAAGATGGCACACCGTGTGATTTTGAAAGGTTTCTAAAACGCACCTCATTTCTCATCTCCTTGTGCTCGGGTTCGCCATTCCAGGTACTTTACTAGCCATCTCCCTACTTGGAGAATCAGCACCTTTATCCTCCTGTTCCGTACAGGTTGCAATTTGTCCTGAGGATGAATGGGAAGTGGGGCAACCAATGAGAGACTAGATCTAGGTGTTGGGACAGGCACAGGTCTCTCTATTTTCCCATCAGGAAGAAGAATTAACCACAGGCTCAGCCTGCCGCCCAGAAGCAGAATAGGGCCTGAGGCAATCCCGCGCACTTATGGCCAGCTCCCAAAAAAGCGAGTTGAAAAATGGAGCCCAGGAACACTGCCATTTACAAACCCGCAGAGTTATAAATGATAACTCTCGTCCACAAATATATTGAGGGAAGGCAACGAAGAGGATTTGAAAGCAAGGCAGAATTGCAGGAAACAGGTTTCAGGAGGTAGATTCGAATCGCCTTTAAAGCACATGAAAAGTCACAAAACGTCGACAATGATGCCCTTGGCCAAAAAGGACGTATGCGTTTTTTCCTGAATATATTCAGGAAAAAACGCATTCGCCCTTTTTGGCCAACCAAGCAACCTGGAAAGGCAAATCAGCGCTACAAAGAAGACTCGCTTCCCATCGGTCAAAAGGGCCATGCTGCAAAAAGTGTCAAAACCAGAAATGCAGGACAGGCCATGGAGAAATGGCATCCTTGCTACACTGATGGGCGGGATGTAAATTGCCAACAGCCACTCTGGAGAAGTGTACGGTGTGTCCTGAAACATCGAAAAAACACAGCTTAGGGAGCATAGGGCACGTCCACTCATGGGCGTATAAATTGGGAAAACTAAAAATCAGCAAGACACAGGCACCCCAAAGTTTAGGGCTGCTCTGTTGACAAGAACCTCCACTTCATGACACCTTAAATATCCCAGGAAAGAGAAAAATGGATAAAGAAGTTGTGGTCCTTATGTACAATGGAATATCACTCAGACATGAAATCAATGTCATAAGGCTAGAAGAAGCAAGATGAGTGGACTTAGGTACGATGATTCTAAGTGAAATAAGTCACACAGAAAAAGACACTTATCATAAGCTATCACTTATAGAGGAAATGTAAAAACCGCTACACTTGAACTGAATTACAGAACAGAACAGAGTCACACGTTTAGAAAACACACTATGGCTGCTTAACGGGAAAGGTGAGGTGGGGTGATGCATAAAACAAGGGTTTCAAATTGGCTCAGATACCGTTCCATACACCCAATATGTAATAGAAAAGACCGACTCCTTGCTCAGTGAACGGGACTCAACACCCCCTATTCACCACACAAGAATATATCTGACTAGTAAGAATCTTAAAACCTATGTATTGATATCTCTCTGGAAGTGAGTCAAGTGGGTGTAAAGCCGCATAAACACAGCCGTGAAAAGCAGCTAAACCCCATTATAAAAATAAATTACTTTTAAAAACCCGTAAAACAAAGACAGTGAAAGAGAGAGAAATTCTTACAAAATTCGTTCAGGGGCTGTGATGCAACCTGGATTGACCATATCTAGACGCACAGCTGGATGAGACATAAGGGTGGACACACTTGGGGCTGAGAGGTTGGGTGAGGTTGGGTGAGCAAACGCAGACCCTTTAAAGTAACACTGCCTGGTACGCATCCCATGGGTCCCACATCTCCAGGTTCAAGGGCATCTTCCTACATCGAAAACATACATGAGAAACCCAGAAGATGGCACACCGTGTGATTTTGAAAGGTTTCTAAAACGCACCTCATTTCTCATCACCTTGTGCTCGGGTTCGCCATTCCAGGTATTTTACTAGCCATCTCCCTACTTGGAGAATCAGCACCTTTATCCTCCTGTTCCGTACAGGTTGCAATTTTTCCTGAGGATGAATGGGAAGAGGGGCAACCAATGAGAGACTAGATCTAGGTGTTGGGACAGGCACAGGTCTCTCTATTTTCCCATCAGGAAGAAGAATTAACCACAGGCTCAGCCTGCCGCCCAGAAGCAGAATAGGGCTTGAGGCAATCCCGCGCTCTTATGGCCAGCTCCCAAAAAAGCGAGTTGAAAAATGGAGCCCAGGGACACTGCCATTTACAAACCCGCAGAGTTATAAATGATAACTCTCGTCCACAAATATATTGAGGGAAGGCAACGAAGAGGAATTGAAAGCAAGTCAGAATTGCAGGAAACATGTTTCAGAAGGTAGATTCGAATCGCCTTTAAAGCATATGTAAAGTGGCAAAACGTCGACAATGATGCCCTTGGCCAAAAAGGGCGTATGCGTTTTTTCCTGAATATATTCAGGAAAAAACGCATACGCCCTTTTTGGCCAACCAAGCAACCTGGAAAGGCAAATCAGCGCTACAAAGAAGTCTCGCTTCCCATCGGTCAAAAGGGCCATGCTGCAAAAAGTGTCAAAACCAGAAATGCAGGACAGGCCATGGAGAAATGGCAGCCTTGCTACGCTGATGGGTGGGATGTAAATTGCCAACAGCCACTCTGGAGAAGAGTACGGTGTGTCCTGAAACATCGAAAAAACACAGCTCTAGGAGCATAGGGCACGTCCACTCATGGGCGTATAAATTGGGAAAACTAAAAATCAGCAAGACACAGGCACCCCAAAGTTTAGGGCTGCTCTGTTGACAAGAACCTCCACTTCATGACACCTTAAATATCCCAGGAAAGAGAAAAATGGATAAAGAAGTTGTGGTCCTTATGTACAATGGAATATCACTCAGACATGAAATCAATGTCATAAGGCTAGGAGAAGCAAGATGATTGGATTTAGGTACGACGATTCTAAGTGAAATAAGTCACACAGAAAAAGACACTTATCATAAGCTATCACTTATAGAGGGAATGTAAAAACCGCTACACTTGAACTGAATTACAAAACAGAACAGAGTCACACGTTTAGAAAACACACTATGGCTGCTTAACGGGAAAGGTGAGGTGAGGTGATGCATAAAACAAGGGTTTCAAATTCGCTCAGATACCGTTCCATACACCCAATATGTAATAGACAAGACCTACTCCTTGCTCAGTGAACTGGACTCAACACCCCCTATTCACCGCACAAGAATATATGTGACTAGTAAGAATCTTAAAACCTATGTATTGATATCTGTCTGGAAGTGAGTCAAGTGGGTGTAAAGCCGCATAAACACAGCCGTTAAAAGCAGATAAACCCCATTATAAAAATAAATTACTTTTAAAAACCCGTAAAACAAAGACAGTGAAAGAGAGAGAAATTCTTACAAAATTCGTTCAGGGGCTGTGATGCAACCTGGATTGACCATATCTAGACCCACAGCTGGATGAGACATAAGGGTGGACACACTTGGGGCTGAGAGGTTGGGTGAGGTTGGGTGAGCAAACACAGACCCTTTAAAGTAACACTGCCTGGTACCCATCCCATGGGTCCGAAATCTCCAGGTTCAAGGGCATATTCATACATCGAAAACATGCATGAGAAACCCAGAAGATGGTACACAGTGTGATTTTGAAAGGTTTCTAAAACGCACCTCATTTCTCATTTCCTTGTGTTCGGGTTCGCCATTCCAGCTACTTTACTAGAAATCTCCCTACTTGGAGAATCAGCACCTTTAACCTCCTGTTCCGTACAGTTTGCAATTTGTCCTGAGGATGAAAGGGAAGAGGGGCAACCAATGAGAGACTAGATCTAGGTGTTGGGACAGGCACAGGTCACTCTATTTTCCCATCAGGAAGAAGAATTAACCACAGGCTCAGCCTGCCCCCCGGAACCTGAATAGGGTCTGAGGCAATCCCGTGCTTTTGCGGACAGCTCCCAAAAAAGACAGTTGAAAAATGGAGCTCAGGGGCACTGCCATTCACAAACCCGCAGAGTTATAAATGATAACTCTCTTCCACAAATATATTGAGGGAAGGCAACGAAGAGGATTTGAAAGCAAGGCAGAATTGCAGGAAACATGTTTCAGGAGGTAGATTCGAATCGCCTTTAAACATATGTAAAGTGGTAAAACTTCGACAATGATGCCCTTGGCCAAAAAGGGCGTATGCGTTTTTTCCTGAATATATTCAGGAAAAAACGCATACGCCCTTTTTGGCCAACCAAGCAACCTGGAAAGGCAAATCAGCGCTACAAAGAACTCTCGCTTCCCATCGGTCAAAAGGGCCATGCTGCAAAAAGTGTCAAAACCAGAAATGCAGGACAGGCCATGGAGAAATGGCAGCCTTGCTACGCTGATGGGTGGGATGTAAATTGCGAACAGCCACTCTGGAGAAGAGTACGGTGTGTCCTGAAACATCGAAAAAACACAGCTTAGGGAGCATAGGGCACGTCCACTCATGGGCGTATAAATTGGGAAAACTAAAAATCAGCAAGACACAGGCACCCCAAAGTTTAGGGCTGCTCTGTTGACAAGAACCTCCACTTCATGACACCTTAAATATCCCAGGAAAGAGAAAAATGGATAAAGAAGTTGTGGTCCTTATGTACAATGGAATATCACTCAGACATGAAATCAATGTCATAAGGCTAGGAGAAGCAAGATGATTGGATTTAGGTACGACGATTCTAAGTGAAATAAGTCACACAGAAAAAGACACTTATCATAAGCTATCACTTATAGAGGGAATGTAAAAACCGCTACACTTGAACTGAATTACAAAACAGAACAGAGTCACACTTTTAGAAAACACACTATGGCTGCTTAACGGGAAAGGTGAGGTGAGGTGATGCATAAAACAAGGGTTTCAAATTCGCTCAGATACCGTTCCATACACCCAATATGTAATAGACAAGACCTACTCCTTGCTCAGTGAACTGGACTCAACACCCCCTATTCACCGCACAAGAATATATGTGACTAGTAAGAATCTTAAAACCTATGTATTGATATCTGTCTGGAAGTGAGTCAAGTGGGTGTAAAGCCGCATAAACACAGCCGTTAAAAGCAGATAAACCCCATTATAAAAATAAATTACTTTTAAAAACCCGTAAAACAAAGACAGTGAAACAGAGAGGAATTCTTCCAAAATTCGGTCTGGGGCTGGGATGCAACCTGGATTGACCATATCTAGACATACAGCTGGATGAGACATAAGGGTGGACACTCTTGGGGCTGAGAGTTTAGGTGAGGTTGGGTGAGCAAACGCAGAACCTTTAAAGTAATACTGCGTGGTACGCATCCCATGGGTCCCAAATCTCCAGGTTCAAGGGCATCTTCCTACATCGAAAACATACATGAGTAACCCAGAAGATGGTACACCGTGTGATTTTGAAAGGTTTCTAAAACGCACCTCATTTCTCATCTCCTTGTGCTCGAGTTCGCCATTCCAGGTACTTTACTAGCAATCTCCCTACTTGGAGAATCAGCACCTTTAACCTCCTGTTCCCTACAGGTTGCAATTTGTCCTGAGGATGAACGGGAAGAGGGCCAACCAATGAGAGACTAGATCTAGGTGTTGGGACAGGCACAGGTCACTCTATTTTCCCATCAGGAAGAAGAATTAACCACAGGCTCAGGCTGCCGCCCAGAAGCAGAATAGGGCCTGAGGCAATCCCACGCTCTTAGGGCCAGCTCCCAAAAAAGCGAGTTGAAAAATGGAGCCCAGGGACACTGCCATTCACAAACCCTCATAGTTATAAATGATAACTCTCGTCCACAAATATATTGAGGGAAGGCAACGAAGAGGATTTGAAAGCAAGGCAGAATTGCAGGAAACAGGTTTCGGGAGGTAGATTCGAATCGCCTTTAAAGCACATGAAAAGTCGCAAAACGTCGACAATGATGCCCTTGGCCAAAAAGGGCGTATGCGTTTTTTCCTGAATATATTCAGGAAAAAACGCATACGCCCTTTTTGGCCAACCAAGCAACCTGGAAAGGCAAATCAGCGCTACAAAGTAGTCTCGCTTCCCATCGGTCAAAAGGGCCATGCTGCAAAAAGTGTCAAAACCAGAAATGCAGGACAGGCCATGGAGAAATGGCAGCCTTGCTATGCTGATGGGCGGGATGTAAATTGCCAACAGCCACTCTGGAGAAGAGTACGGTGTGTCCTGAAACATCGAGAAAACACAGCTTAGGGAGCATAGGGCACGTCCACTCATGGGCGTATAAATTGGGAAAACTAAAAATCAGCAAGACACAGGCACCCCAAAGTTTAGGGCTGCTCTGTTGACAAGAACCTCCACTTCATGACACCTTAAATATCCCAGGAAAGAGAAAAATGGATAAAGAAGTTGTGGTCCTTATGTACAATGGAATATCACTCAGACATGAAATCAATGTCATAAGGATAGAAAAAGCAAGATGAGTGGACTTAGGTACAATGATTCTAAGTGAAATAAGTCACACAGAAAAAGACACTTATCATAAGGTATCACTTATAGAGGGAATGTAAAAACCGCTACACTTGAACTGAATTACAAAACAGAACAGAGTCACACGTTTAGAAAACACACTATGGCTGCTTAACGGGAAAGGTGAGGTGGGGTGATGCATAAAACAAGGGTTTCAAATTGGCTCAGATACCGTTCCATACACCCAATATGTAATAGATAAGACCTACTCCTTGCTCATTGAACTGGACTCAACACCCCCTATTCACCGCACAAGAATATATGTGACTAGTAAGAATCTTAAAACCTATGTATTGATATCTGTCTGGAAGAGAGTCAAGTGGGTGTAAAGCCGCATAAACGCAGCCGTGAAAAGCAGCTAAACCCCATTATAAAAATAAATTACTTTTAAAAACCCGTAAAACAAAGACAGTGAAAGAGAGAGAAATTCTTACAAAATTCGTTCAGGGGCTGTGATGCAACCTGGATTGACCATATCTAGACGCACAGCTGGATGAGACATAAGGGTGGACACACTTGGGGCTGAGAGGTTGGGTGAGGTTGGGTGAGCAAACACAGACCCTTTAAAGTAATACTGCCTGGTACACTTCCCATGGGTCCCAAATCTCCAGGTTGAAGGGCATATTCCTATATCGAAAACATGCATGAGAAACCCAGAAGGTGGTACACTGTGTGATTTTGAAAGGTTTCTAAAACGCACCTCATTTCTCATTTATTTGTGTTCGGGTTCGCCATTCCAGCTACTTTACTAGAAATCTCAGTACTTGGAGAATCAGCACCTTTAACCTCCTGTTCCGTACAGGTTGCAATTTGTCCTGAGGATGAAAGGGAAGAGGGGCAACCAATGAGAGACTAGATCTAGGTGTTGGGACAGGCACAGGTCACTCTATTTTCCCATCAGGAAGAAGAATTAACCACAGGCTCAGCCTGCCCCCCGGAACCTGAATAGGGTCTGAGGCAATCCCGTGCTTTTGCGGACAGCTCCCAAAAAAGACAGTTGAAAAATGGAGCTCAGGGGCACTGCCATTCACAAACCCGCAGAGTTATAAATGATAACTCTCTTCCACAAATATATTGAGGGAAGGCAACGAAGAGGATTTGAAAGCAAGGCAGAATTGCAGGAAACATGTTTCAGGAGGTAGATTCGAATCGCCTTTAAACATATGTAAAGTGGTAAAACTTCGACAATGATGCCCTTGGCCAAAAAGGGCGTATGCGTTTTTTCCTGAATATATTCAGGAAAAAACGCATACGCCCTTTTTGGCCAACCAAGCAACCTGGAAAGGCAAATCAGCGCTACAAAGAAGTCTCGCTTCCCATCGGTCAAAAGGGCCATGCTGCAAAAAGTGTCAAAACCAGAAATGCAGGACAGGCCATGGAGAAATGGCAGCCTTGCTATGCTGATGGGTGGGATGTAAATTGCCAACAGCCACTCTGGAGAAGTGTACTGTGTGTCCTGAAACATCGAAAAAACAAAGCTTAGGGAGCATAGGGCACGTCCACTCATGGGCGTATAAATTGGGAAAACTAAAAATCAGCAAGACACAGGCACCCCAAAGTTTAGGGCTGCTCTGTTGACAAGAACCTCCACTTCATGACACCTTAAATATCCCAGGAAAGAGAAAAATGGATAAAGAAGTTGTGGTCCTTATGTACAATGGAATATCACTCAGACATGAAATCAATGTCATAAGGCTAGGAGAAGCAAGATGATGGGATTTAGGTACGACGATTCTAAGTGAAATAAGTCACACAGAAAAAGACACTTATCATAAGCTATCACTTATAGAGGGAATGTAAAAACCGCTACACTTGAACTGAATTACAAAACAGAACAGAGTCACACGTTTAGAAAACACACTATGGCTGCTTAACGGGAAAGGTGAGGTGAGGTGATGCATAAAACAAGGGTTTCAAATTCGCTCAGATACCGTTCCATACACCCAATATGTAATAGACAAGACCTACTCCTTGCTCAGTGAACTGGACTCAACACCCCCTATTCACCGCACAAGAATATATGTGACTAGTAAGAATCTTAAAACCTATGTATCGATATCTGTCTGGAAGTGAGTCAAGTGGGTGTAAAGCCGCATAAACACAGCCGTTAAAAGCAGATAAACCCCATTATAAAAATAAATTACTTTTAAAAACCCGTAAAACAAAGACAGTGAAACAGAGAGAAATTCTTCCAAAATTCGGTCTGGGGCTGGGATGCAACCTGGATTGACCATATCTAGACATACAGCTGGATAAGACATAAGGGTGGACAGTCTTGGGGCTGAGAGTTTGGGTGAGGTTGGGTGAGCAAACGCAGAACCTTTAAAGTAATACTGCGTGGTACGCATCCCATGGGTCCCAAATCTCCAGGTTCAAGGGCATCTTCCTACATCGAAAACATACATGAGTAACCCAGAAGATGGTACACCGTGTGATTTTGAAAGGTTTCTAAAACACACCTCATTTCTCATCTCCTTGTGCTCGGGTTCGCCATTCCAGGTACTTTACTAGCAATCTCCCTACTTGGAGAATCAGCACCTTTAACCTCCTGTTCCCTACAGGTTGCAATTTGTCCTGAGGATGAACGGGAAGAGGGCCAACCAATGAGAGACTAGATCTAGGTGTTGGGACAGGCACAGGTCACTCTATTTTCCCATCAGGAAGAAGAATTAACCACAGGCTCAGCCTGCCGCCCAGAAGCAGAATAGGGCCTGAGGCAATCCCACGCTCTTAGGGCCAGCTCCCAAAAAAGCGAGTTGAAAAATGGAGCCCAGGGACACTGCCATTCACAAACCCGCAGAGTTATAAATGATAACTCTCGTCCACAAATATATTGAGGGAAGGCAACGAAGAGGATTTGAAAGCAAGGCAGAATTGCAGGAAACAGGTTTCGGGAGGTAGATTCGAATCGCCTTTAAAGCACATGAAAAGTCGCAAAACGTCGACAATGATGCCCTTGGCCAAAAAGGGCGTATGCGTTTTTTCCTGAATATATTCAGGAAAAAACGCATACGCCCTTTTTGGCCAACCAAGCAACCTGGAAAGGCAAATCAGCGCTACAAAGTAGTCTCGCTTCCCATCGGTCAAAAGGGCCATGCTGCAAAAAGTGTCAAAACCAGAAATGCAGGACAGGCCATGGAGAAATGGCAGCCTTGCTACGCTGATGGGCGGGATGTAAATTGCCAACAGCCACTCTGGAGAAGTGTACGGTGTGTCCTGAAACATCGAGAAAACACAGCTTAGGGAGCATAGGGCACGTCCACTCATGGGCGTATAAATTGGGAAAACTAAAAATCAGCAAGACACAGGCACCCCAAAGTTTAGGGCTGCTCTGTTGACAAGAACCTCCACTTCATGACACCTTAAATATCCCAGGAAAGAGAAAAATGGATAAAGAAGTTGTGGTCCTTATGTACAATGGAATATCACTCAGACATGAAATCAATGTCATAAGGCTAGGAGAAGCAAGATGATTGGATTTAGGTACGACGATTCTAAGTGAAATAAGTCACACAGAAAAAGACACTTATCATAAGCTATCACTTATAGAGGGAATGTAAAAACCGCTACACTTGAACTGAATTACAAAACAGAACAGAGTCACACGTTTAGAAAACACACTATGGCTGCTTAACGGGAAAGGTGAGGTGAGGTGATGCATAAAACAAGGGTTTCAAATTCGCTCAGATACCGTTCCATACACCCAATATGTAATAGACAAGACCTACTCCTTGCTCAGTGAACTGGACTCAACACCCCCTATTCACCGCACAAGAATATATGTGACTAGTAAGAATCTTAAAACCTATGTATCGATATCTGTCTGGAAGTGAGTCAAGTGGGTGTAAAGCCGCATAAACACAGCCGTTAAAAGCAGATAAACCCCATTATAAAAATAAATTACTTTTAAAAACCCGTAAAACAAAGACAGTGAAAGAGAGAGAAATTCTTACAAAATTCGTTCAGGGGCTGTGATGCAACCTGGATTGACCATATCTAGACCCACAGCTGGATGAGACATAAGGGTGGACACACTTGGGGCTGAGAGGTTGGGTGAGGTTGGGAGAGCAAACACAGACCCTTTAAAGTAACACTGCCTGGTACCCATCCCATGGGTCCGAAATCTCCAGGTTCAAGGGCATATTCATACATCGAAAACATGCATGAGAAACCCAGAAGATGGTACACAGTGTGATTTTGAAAGGTTTCTAAAACGCACCTCATTTCTCATTTCCTTGTGTTCGGGTTCGCCATTCCAGCTACTTTACTAGAAATCTCCCTACTTGGAGAATCAGCACCTTTAACCTCCTGTTCCGTACAGTTTGCAATTTGTCCTGAGGATGAAAGGGAAGAGGGGCAACCAATGAGAGACTAGATCTAGGTGTTGGGACAGGCACAGGTCACTCTATTTTCCCATCAGGAAGAAGAATTAACCACAGGCTCAGCCTGCCCCCCGGAACCTGAATAGGGTCTGAGGCAATCCCGTGCTTTGGGGACAGCTCCCAAAAAAGACAGTTGAAAAATGGAGCTCAGGGGCACTGCCATTCACAAACCCGCAGAGGTATAAATGATAACTCTCTTCCACAAATATATTGAGGGAAGGCAACGAAGAGGATTTGGAAGCAAGGCAGAATTGCAGGAAACATGTTTCAGGAGGTAGATTCGAATCGCCTTTAAACATATGTAAAGTGGTAAAACTTCGACAATGATGCCCTTGGCCAAAAAGGGCGTATGCGTTTTTTCCTGAATATATTCAGGAAAAAACGCATACGCCCTTTTTGGCCAACCAAGCAACCTGGAAAGGCAAATCAGCGCTACAAAGAACTCTCGCTTCCCATCGGTCAAAAGGGCCATGCTGCAAAAAGTGTCAAAACCAGAAATGCAGGACAGGCCATGGAGAAATGGCAGCCTTGCTACGCTGATGGGTGGGATGTAAATTGCCAACAGCCACTCTGGAGAAGAGTACGGTGTGTCCTGAAACATCGAAAAAACACAGCTTAGGGAGCATAGGGCACGTCCACTCATGGGCGTATAAATTGGGAAAACTAAAAATCAGCAAGACACAGGCACCCCAAAGTTTAGGGCTGCTCTGTTGACAAGAACCTCCACTTCATGACACCTTAAATATCCCAGGAAAGAGAAAAATGGATAAAGAAGTTGTGGTCCTTATGTACAATGGAATATCACTCAGACATGAAATCAATGTCATAAGGCTAGGAGAAGCAAGATGATTGGATTTAGGTACGACGATTCTAAGTGAAATAAGTCACACAGAAAAAGACACTTATCATAAGCTATCACTTATAGAGGGAATGTAAAAACCGCTACACTTGAACTGAATTACAAAACAGAACAGAGTCACACTTTTAGAAAACACACTATGGCTGCTTAACGGGAAAGGTGAGGTGAGGTGATGCATAAAACAAGGGTTTCAAATTCGCTCAGATACCGTTCCATACACCCAATATGTAATAGACAAGACCTACTCCTTGCTCAGTGAACTGGACTCAACACCCCCTATTCACCGCACAAGAATATATGTGACTAGTAAGAATCTTAAAACCTATGTATTGATATCTGTCTGGAAGTGAGTCAAGTGGGTGTAAAGCCGCATAAACACAGCCGTTAAAAGCAGATAAACCCCATTATAAAAATAAATTACTTTTAAAAACCCGTAAAACAAAGACAGTGAAACAGAGAGGAATTCTTCCAAAATTCGGTCTGGGGCTGGGATGCAACCTGGATTGACCATATCTAGACATACAGCTGGATGAGACATAAGGGTGGACACTCTTGGGGCTGAGAGTTTGGGTGAGGTTGGGTGAGCAAACGCAGAACCTTTAAAGTAATACTGCGTGGTACGCATCCCATGGGTCCCAAATCTCCAGGTTCAAGGGCATCTTCCTACATCGAAAACATACATGAGTAACCCAGAAGATGGTACACCGTGTGATTTTGAAAGGTTTCTAAAACGCACCTCATTTCTCATCTCCTTGTGCTCGAGTTCGCCATTCCAGGTACTTTACTAGCAATCTCCCTACTTGGAGAATCAGCACCTTTAACCTCCTGTTCCCTACATGTTGCAATTTGTCCTGAGGATGAACGGGAAGAGGACCAACCAATGAGAGACTAGATCTAGGTGTTGGGACAGGCACAGGTCACTCTATTTTCCCATCAGGAAGAAGAATTAACCACAGGCTCAGGCTGCCGTCCAGAAGCAGAATAGGGCCTGAGGCAATCCCACGCTCTTAGGGCCAGCTCCCAAAAAAGCGAGTTGAAAAATGGAGCCCAGGGACACTGCCATTCACAAACCCTCAGAGTTATAAATGATAACTCTCGTCCACAAATATATTGAGGGAAGGCAACGAAGAGGATTTGAAAGCAAGGCAGAATTGCAGGAAACAGGTTTCGGGAGATAGATTCGAATCGCCTTTAAAGCACATGAAAAGTCGCAAAACGTCGACAATGATGCCCTTGGCCAAAAAGGGCGTATGCGTTTTTTCCTGAATATATTCAGGAAAAAACGCATACGCCCTTTTTGGCCAACCAAGCAACCTGGAAAGTCAAATCAGCGCTACAAAGAAGTCTAGCTTCCCATCGGTCAAAAGGGCCATGCTGCAAAAAGTGTCAAAACCAGAAATGCAGGACAGGCCATGGAGAAATGGCAGCCTTGCTATGCTGATGGGCGGGATGTAAATTGCCAACAGCCACTCTGGAGAAGAGTACGGTGTGTCCTGAAACATCGAGAAAACACAGCTTAGGGAGCATAGGGCACGTCCACTCATGGGCGTATAAATTGGGAAAACTAAAAATCAGCAAGACACAGGCACCCCAAAGTTTAGGGCTGCTCTGTTGACAAGAACCTCCACTTCATGACACCTTAAATATCCCAGGAAAGAGAAAAATGGATAAAGAAGTTGTGGTCCTTATGTACAATGGAATATCACTCAGACATGAAATCAATGTCATAAGGATAGAAAAAGCAAGATGAGTGGACTTAGGTACAATGATTCTAAGTGAAATAAGTCACACAGAAAAAGACACTTATCATAAGGTATCACTTATAGAGGGAATGTAAAAACCGCTACACTTGAACTGAATTACAAAACAGAACAGAGTCACACGTTTAGAAAACACACTATGGCTGCTTAACGGGAAAGGTGAGGTGGGGTGATGCATAAAACAAGGGTTTCAAATTGGCTCAGATACCGTTCCATACACCCAATATGTAATAGATAAGACCTACTCCTTGCTCATTGAACTGGACTCAACACCCCCTATTCACCGCACAAGAATATATGTGACTAGTAAGAATCTTAAAACCTATGTATTGATATCTGTCTGGAAGAGAGTCAAGTGGGTGTAAAGCCGCATAAACACAGCCGTGAAAAGCAGCTAAACCCCATTATAAAAATAAATTACTTTTAAAAACCCGTAAAACAAAGACAGTGAAAGAGAGAGAAATTCTTACAAAATTCGTTCAGGGGCTGTGATGCAACCTGGATTGACCATATCTAGACGCACAGCTGAATGAGACATAAGGGTGGACACACTTGGGGCTGAGAGGTTGGGTGAGGTTGGGTGAGCAAACACAGACCCTTTAAAGTAATACTGCCTGGTACACTTCCCATGGGTCCCAAATCTCCAGGTTGAAGGGCATATTCCTATATCGAAAACATGCATGAGAAACCCAGAAGGTGGTACACTGTGTGATTTTGAAAGGTTTCTAAAACGCACCTCATTTCTCATTTATTTGTGTTCGGGTTCGCCATTCCAGCTACTTTACTAGAAATCTCAGTACTTGGAGAATCAGCACCTTTAACCTCCTGTTCCGTACAGGTTGCAATTTGTCCTGAGGATGAAAGGGAAGAGGGGCAACCAATGAGAGACTAGATCTAGGTGTTGGGACAGGCACAGGTCACTCTATTTTCCCATCAGGAAGAAGAATTAACCACAGGCTCAGCCTGCCCCCCGGAACCTGAATAGGGTCTGAGGCAATCCCGTGCTTTTGCGGACAGCTCCCAAAAAAGACAGTTGAAAAATGGAGCTCAGGGGCACTGCCATTCACAAACCCGCAGAGTTATAAATGATAACTCTCTTCCACAAATATATTGAGGGAAGGCAACGAAGAGGATTTGAAAGCAAGGCAGAATTGCAGGAAACAGGTTTCAGGAGGTAGATTCGAATCGCCTTTAAACATATGTAAAGTGGTAAAACTTCGACAATGATGCCCTTGGCCAAAAAGGGCGTATGCGTTTTTTCCTGAATATATTCAGGAAAAAACGCATACGCCCTTTTTGGCCAACCAAGCAACCTGGAAAGGCAAATCAGCGCTACAAAGAAGTCTCGCTTCCCATCGGTCAAAAGGGCCATGCTGCAAAAAGTGTCAAAACCAGAAATGCAGGACAGGCCATGGAGAAATGGCAGCCTTGCTATGCTGATGGGTGGGATGTAAATTGCCAACAGCCACTCTGGAGAAGTGTACTGTGTGTCCTGAAACATCGAAAAAACACAGCTTAGGGAGCATAGGGCACGTCCACTCATGGGCGTATAAATTGGGAAAACTAAAAATCAGCAAGACACAGGCACCCCAAAGTTTAGGGCTGCTCTGTTGACAAGAACCTCCACTTCATGACACCTTAAATATCCCAGGAAAGAGAAAAATGGATAAAGAAGTTGTGGTCCTTATGTACAATGGAATATCACTCAGACATGAAATCAATGTCATAAGGCTAGGAGAAGCAAGATGATGGGATTTAGGTACGACGATTCTAAGTGAAATAAGTCACACAGAAAAAGACACTTATCATAAGCTATCACTTATAGAGGGAATGTAAAAACCGCTACACTTGAACTGAATTACAAAACAGAACAGAGTCACACGTTTAAAAAACACACTATGGCTGCTTAACGGGAAAGGTGAGGTGAGGTGATGCATAAAACAAGGGTTTCAAATTCGCTCAGATACCGTTCCATACACCCAATATGTAATAGACAAGACCTACTCCTTGCTCAGTGAACTGGACTCAACACCCCCTATTCACCGCACAAGAATATATGTGACTAGTAAGAATCTTAAAACCTATGTATCGATATCTGTCTGGAAGTGAGTCAAGTGGGTGTAAAGCCGCATAAACACAGCCGTTAAAAGCAGATAAACCCCATTATAAAAATAAATTACTTTTAAAAACCCGTAAAACAAAGACAGTGAAACAGAGAGAAATTCTTCCAAAATTCGGTCTGGGGCTGGGATGCAACCTGGATTGACCATATCTAGACATACAGCTGGATAAGACATAAGGGTGGACAGTCTTGGGGCTGAGAGTTTGGGTGAGGTTGGGTGAGCAAACGCAGAACCTTTAAAGTAATACTGCGTGGTACGCATCCCATGGGTCCCAAATCTCCAGGTTCAAGGGCATCTTCCTACATCGAAAACATACATGAGTAACCCAGAAGATGGTACACCGTGTGATTTTGAAAGGTTTCTAAAACACACCTCATTTCTCATCTCCTTGTGCTCGGGTTCGCCATTCCAGGTACTTTACTAGCAATCTCCCTACTTGGAGAATCAGCACCTTTAACCTCCTGTTCCCTACAGGTTGCAATTTGTCCTGAGGATGAACGGGAAGAGGGCCAACCAATGAGAGACTAGATCTAGGTGTTGGGACAGGCACAGGTCACTCTATTTTCCCATCAGGAAGAAGAATTAACCACAGGCTCAGCCTGCCGCCCAGAAGCAGAATAGGGCCTGAGGCAATCCCACGCTCTTAGGGCCAGCTCCCAAAAAAGCGAGTTGAAAAATGGAGCCCAGGGACACTGCCATTCACAAACCCGCAGAGTTATAAATGATAACTCTCGTCCACAAATATATTGAGGGAAGGCAACGAAGAGGATTTGAAAGCAAGGCAGAATTGCAGGAAACAGGTTTCGGGAGGTAGATTCGAATCGCCTTTAAAGCACATGAAAAGTCGCAAAACGTCGACAATGATGCCCTTGGCCAAAAAGGGCGTATGCGTTTTTTCCTGAATATATTCAGGAAAAAACGCATACGCCCTTTTTGGCCAACCAAGCAACCTGGAAAGGCAAATCAGCGCTACAAAGTAGTCTCGCTTCCCATCGGTCAAAAGGGCCATGCTGCAAAAAGTGTCAAAACCAGAAATGCAGGACAGGCCATGGAGAAATGGCAGCCTTGCTACGCTGATGGGCGGGATGTAAATTGCCAACAGCCACTCTGGAGAAGTGTACGGTGTGTCCTGAAACATCGAGAAAACACAGCTTAGGGAGCATAGGGCACGTCCACTCATGGGCGTATAAATTGGGAAAACTAAAAATCAGCAAGACACAGGCACCCCAAAGTTTAGGGCTGCTCTGTTGACAAGAACCTCCACTTCATGACACCTTAAATATCCCAGGAAAGAGAAAAATGGATAAAGAAGTTGTGGTCCTTATGTACAATGGAATATCACTCAGACATGAAATCAATGTCATAAGGCTAGGAGAAGCAAGATGATTGGATTTAGGTACGACGATTCTAAGTGAAATAAGTCACACAGAAAAAGACACTTATCATAAGCTATCACTTATAGAGGGAATGTAAAAACCGCTACACTTGAACTGAATTACAAAACAGAACAGAGTCACACGTTTAGAAAACACACTATGGCTGCTTAACGGGAAAGGTGAGGTGAGGTGATGCATAAAACAAGGGTTTCAAATTCGCTCAGATACCGTTCCATACACCCAATATGTAATAGACAAGACCTACTCCTTGCTCAGTGAACTGGACTCAACACCCCCTATTCACCGCACAAGAATATATGTGACTAGTAAGAATCTTAAAACCTATGTATCGATATCTGTCTGGAAGTGAGTCAAGTGGGTGTAAAGCCGCATAAACACAGCCGTTAAAAGCAGATAAACCCCATTATAAAAATAAATTACTTTTAAAAACCCGTAAAACAAAGACAGTGAAACAGAGAGAAATTCTTCCAAAATTCGGTCTGGGGCTGGGATGCAACCTGGATTGACCATATCTAGACCCACAGCTGGATGAGACATAAGGGTGGACACACTTGGGGCTGAGAGGTTGGGTGAGGTTGGGAGAGCAAACGCAGACCCTTTAAAGTAACACTGCCTGGTACCCATCCCATGGGTCCGAAATCTCCAGGTTCAAGGGCATATTCATACATCGAAAACATGCATGAGAAACCCAGAAGATGGTACACAGTGTGATTTTGAAAGGTTTCTAAAACGCACCTCATTTCTCATTTCCTTGTGTTCGGGTTCGCCATTCCAGCTACTTTACTAGAAATCTCCCTACTTGGAGAATCAGCACCTTTAACCTCCTGTTCCGTACAGTTTGCAATTTGTCCTGAGGATGAAAGGGAAGAGGGGCAACCAATGAGAGACTAGATCTAGGTGTTGGGACAGGCACAGGTCACTCTATTTTCCCATCAGGAAGAAGAATTAACCACAGGCTCAGCCTGCCCCCCGGAACCTGAATAGGGTCTGAGGCAATCCCGTGCTTTTGCGGACAGCTCCCAAAAAAGACAGTTGAAAAATGGAGCTCAGGGGCACTGCCATTCACAAACCCGCAGAGGTATAAATGATAACTCTCTTCCACAAATATATTGAGGGAAGGCAACGAAGAGGATTTGGAAGCAAGGCAGAATTGCAGGAAACATGTTTCAGGAGGTAGATTCGAATCGCCTTTAAACATATGTAAAGTGGTAAAACTTCGACAATGATGCCCTTGGCCAAAAAGGGCGTATGCGTTTTTTCCTGAATATATTCAGGAAAAAACGCATACGCCCTTTTTGGCCAACCAAGCAACCTGGAAAGGCAAATCAGCGCTACAAAGAACTCTCGCTTCCCATCGGTCAAAAGGGCCATGCTGCAAAAAGTGTCAAAACCAGAAATGCAGGACAGGCCATGGAGAAATGGCAGCCTTGCTACGCTGATGGGTGGGATGTAAATTGCCAACAGCCACTCTGGAGAAGAGTACGGTGTGTCCTGAAACATCGAAAAAACACAGCTTAGGGAGCATAGGGCACGTCCACTCATGGGCGTATAAATTGGGAAAACTAAAAATCAGCAAGACACAGGCACCCCAAAGTTTAGGGCTGCTCTGTTGACAAGAACCTCCACTTCATGACACCTTAAATATCCCAGGAAAGAGAAAAATGGATAAAGAAGTTGTGGTCCTTATGTACAATGGAATATCACTCAGACATGAAATCAATGTCATAAGGCTAGGAGAAGCAAGATGATTGGATTTAGGTACGACGATTCTAAGTGAAATAAGTCACACAGAAAAAGACACTTATCATAAGCTATCACTTATAGAGGGAATGTAAAAACCGCTACACTTGAACTGAATTACAAAACAGAACAGAGTCACACGTTTAGAAAACACACTATGGCTGCTTAACGGGAAAGGTGAGGTGAGGTGATGCATAAAACAAGGGTTTCAAATTCGCTCAGATACCGTTCCATACACCCAATATGTAATAGACAAGACCTACTCCTTGCTCAGTGAACTGGACTCAACACCCCCTATTCACCGCACAAGAATATATGTGACTAGTAAGAATCTTAAAACCTATGTATTGATATCTGTCTGGAAGTGAGTCAAGTGGGTGTAAAGCCGCATAAACACAGCCGTTAAAAGCAGATAAACCCCATTATAAAAATAAATTACTTTTAAAAACCCGTAAAACAAAGACAGTGAAACAGAGAGGAATTCTTCCAAAATTCGGTCTGGGGCTGGGATGCAACCTGGATTGACCATATCTAGACATACAGCTGGATGAGACATAAGGGTGGACACTCTTGGGGCTGAGAGTTTGGGTGAGGTTGGGTGAGCAAACGCAGAACCTTTAAAGTAATACTGCGTGGTACGCATCCCATGGGTCCCAAATCTCCAGGTTCAAGGGCATCTTCCTACATCGAAAACATACATGAGTAACCCAGAAGATGGTACACCGTGTGATTTTGAAAGGTTTCTAAAACGCACCTCATTTCTCATCTCCTTGTGCTCGAGTTCGCCATTCCAGGTACTTTACTAGCAATCTCCCTACTTGGAGAATCAGCACCTTTAACCTCCTGTTCCCTACAGGTTGCAATTTGTCCTGAGGATGAACGGGAAGAGGGCCAACCAATGAGAGACTAGATCTAGGTGTTGGGACAGGCACAGGTCACTCTATTTTCCCATCAGGAAGAAGAATTAACCACAGGCTCAGCCTGCCGCCCAGAAGCAGAATAGGGCCTGAGGCAATCCCACGCTCTTAGGGCCAGCTCCCAAAAAAGCGAGTTGAAAAATGGAGCCCAGGGACACTGCCATTCACAAACCCTCAGAGTTATAAATGATAACTCTCGTCCACAAATATATTGAGGGAAGGCAACGAAGAGGATTTGAAAGCAAGGCAGAATTGCAGGAAACAGGTTTCGGGAGGTAGATTCGAATCACCTTTAAAGCACATGAAAAGTCGCAAAACGTCGACAATGATGCCCTTGGCCAAAAAGGGCGTATGCGTTTTTTCCTGAATATATTCAGGAAAAAACGCATACGCCCTTTTTGGCCAACCAAGCAACCTGGAAAGGCAAATCAGCGCTACAAAGAACTCTCGCTTCCCATCGGTCAAAAGGGCCATGCTGCAAAAAGTGTCAAAACCAGAAATGCAGGACAGGCCATGGAGAAATGGCAGCCTTGCTACGCTGATGGGTGGGATGTAAATTGCCAACAGCCACTCTGGAGAAGAGTACGGTGTGTCCTGAAACATCGAAAAAACACAGCTTAGGGAGCATAGGGCACGTCCACTCATGGGCGTATAAATTGGGAAAACTAAAAATCAGCAAGACACAGGCACCCCAAAGTTTAGGGCTGCTCTGTTGACAAGAACCTCCACTTCATGACACCTTAAATATCCCAGGAAAGAGAAAAATGGATAAAGAAGTTGTGGTCCTTATGTACAATGGAATATCACTCAGACATGAAATCAATGTCATAAGGCTAGGAGAAGCAAGATGATTGGATTTAGGTACGACGATTCTAAGTGAAATAAGTCACACAGAAAAAGACACTTATCATAAGCTATCACTTATAGAGGGAATGTAAAAACCGCTACACTTGAACTGAATTACAAAACAGAACAGAGTCACACTTTTAGAAAACACACTATGGCTGCTTAACGGGAAAGGTGAGGTGAGGTGATGCATAAAACAAGGGTTTCAAATTCGCTCAGATACCGTTCCATACACCCAATATGTAATAGACAAGACCTACTCCTTGCTCAGTGAACTGGACTCAACACCCCCTATTCACCGCACAAGAATATATGTGACTAGTAAGAATCTTAAAACCTATGTATTGATATCTGTCTGGAAGTGAGTCAAGTGGGTGTAAAGCCGCATAAACACAGCCGTTAAAAGCAGATAAACCCCATTATAAAAATAAATTACTTTTAAAAACCCGTAAAACAAAGACAGTGAAACAGAGAGGAATTCTTACAAAATTCGGTCTGGGGCTGGGATGCAACCTGGATTGACCATATCTAGACATACAGCTGGATGAGACATAAGGGTGGACACTCTTGGGGCTGAGAGTTTGGGTGAGGTTGGGTGAGCAAACGCAGAACCTTTAAAGTAATACTGCGTGGTACGCATCCCATGGGTCCCAAATCTCCAGGTTCAAGGGCATCTTCCTACATCGAAAACATACATGAGTAACCCAGAAGATGGTACACCGTGTGATTTTGAAAGGTTTCTAAAACGCACCTCATTTCTCATCTCCTTGTGCTCGAGTTCGCCATTCCAGGTACTTTACTAGCAATCTCCCTACTTGGAGAATCAGCACCTTTAACCTCCTGTTCCCTACATGTTGCAATTTGTCCTGAGGATGAACGGGAAGAGGACCAACCAATGAGAGACTAGATCTAGGTGTTGGGACAGGCACAGGTCACTCTATTTTCCCATCAGGAAGAAGAATTAACCACAGGCTCAGGCTGCCGCCCAGAAGCAGAATAGGGCCTGAGGCAATCCCACGCTCTTAGGGCCAGCTCCCAAAAAAGCGAGTTGAAAAATGGAGCCCAGGGACACTGCCATTCACAAACCCTCAGAGTTATAAATGATAACTCTCGTCCACAAATATATTGAGGGAAGGCAACGAAGAGGATTTGAAAGCAAGGCAGAATTGCAGGAAACAGGTTTCGGGAGATAGATTCGAATCGCCTTTAAAGCACATGAAAAGTCGCAAAACGTCGACAATGATGCCCTTGGCCAAAAAGGGCGTATGCGTTTTTTCCTGAATATATTCAGGAAAAAACGCATACGCCCTTTTTGGCCAACCAAGCAACCTGGAAAGTCAAATCAGCGCTACAAAGAAGTCTAGCTTCCCATCGGTCAAAAGGGCCATGCTGCAAAAAGTGTCAAAACCAGAAATGCAGGACAGGCCATGGAGAAATGGCAGCCTTGCTATGCTGATGGGCGGGATGTAAATTGCCAACAGCCACTCTGGAGAAGAGTACGGTGTGTCCTGAAACATCGAGAAAACACAGCTTAGGGAGCATAGGGCACGTCCACTCATGGGCGTATAAATTGGGAAAACTAAAAATCAGCAAGACACAGGCACCCCAAAGTTTAGGGCTGCTCTGTTGACAAGAACCTCCACTTCATGACACCTTAAATATCCCAGGAAAGAGAAAAATGGATAAAGAAGTTGTGGTCCTTATGTACAATGGAATATCACTCAGACATGAAATCAATGTCATAAGGATAGAAAAAGCAAGATGAGTGGAGTTAGGTACAATGATTCTAAGTGAAATAAGTCACACAGAAAAAGACACTTATCATAAGGTATCACTTATAGAGGGAATGTAAAAACCGCTACACTTGAACTGAATTACAAAACAGAACAGAGTCACACGTTTAGAAAACACACTATGGCTGCTTAACGGGAAAGGTGAGGTGGGGTGATGCATAAAACAAGGGTTTCAAATTCGCTCAGATACCGTTCCATACACCCAATATGTAATAGATAAGACCTACTCCTTGCTCATTGAACTGGACTCAACACCCCCTATTCACCGCACAAGAATATATGTGACTAGTAAGAATCTTAAAACCTATGTATTGATATCTGTCTGGAAGAGAGTCAAGTGGGTGTAAAGCCGCATAAACACAGCCGTGAAAAGCAGCTAAACCCCATTATAAAAATAAATTACTTTTAAAAACCCGTAAAACAAAGACAGTGAAAGAGAGAGAAATTCTTACAAAATTCGTTCAGGGGCTGTGATGCAACCTGGATTGACCATATCTAGACGCACAGCTGAATGAGACATAAGGGTGGACACACTTGGGGCTGAGAGGTTGGGTGAGGTTGGGTGAGCAAACACAGACCCTTTAAAGTAATACTGCCTGGTACACTTCCCATGGGTCCCAAATCTCCAGGTTGAAGGGCATATTCCTATATCGAAAACATGCATGAGAAACCCAGAAGGTGGTACACTGTGTGATTTTGAAAGGTTTCTAAAACGCACCTCATTTCTCATTTATTTGTGTTCGGGTTCGCCATTCCAGCTACTTTACTAGAAATCTCAGTACTTGGAGAATCAGCACCTTTAACCTCCTGTTCCGTACAGGTTGCAATTTGTCCTGAGGATGAAAGGGAAGAGGGGCAACCAATGAGAGACTAGATCTAGGTGTTGGGACAGGCACAGGTCACTCTATTTTCCCATCAGGAAGAAGAATTAACCACAGGCTCAGCCTGCCCCCCGGAACCTGAATAGGGTCTGAGGCAATCCCGTGCTTTTGCGGACAGCTCCCAAAAAAGACAGTTGAAAAATGGAGCTCAGGGGCACTGCCATTCACAAACCCGCAGAGTTATAAATGATAACTCTCTTCCACAAATATATTGAGGGAAGGCAACGAAGAGGATTTGAAAGCAAGGCAGAATTGCAGGAAACAGGTTTCAGGAGGTAGATTCGAATCGCCTTTAAACATATGTAAAGTGGTAAAACTTCGACAATGATGCCCTTGGCCAAAAAGGGCGTATGCGTTTTTTCCTGAATATATTCAGGAAAAAACGCATACGCCCTTCTTGGCCAACCAAGCAACCTGGAAAGGCAAATCAGCGCTACAAAGAAGTCTCGCTTCCCATCGGTCAAAAGGGCCATGCTGCAAAAAGTGTCAAAACCAGAAATGCAGGACAGGCCATGGAGAAATGGCAGCCTTGCTATGCTGATGGGTGGGATGTAAATTGCCAACAGCCACTCTGGAGAAGTGTACTGTGTGTCCTGAAACATCGAAAAAACACAGCTTAGGGAGCATAGGGCACGTCCACTCATGGGCGTATAAATTGGGAAAACTAAAAATCAGCAAGACACAGGCACCCCAAAGTTTAGGGCTGCTCTGTTGACAAGAACCTCCACTTCATGACACCTTAAATATCCCAGGAAAGAGAAAAATGGATAAAGAAGTTGTGGTCCTTATGTACAATGGAATATCACTCAGACATGAAATCAATGTCATAAGGCTAGGAGAAGCAAGATGATGGGATTTAGGTACGACGATTCTAAGTGAAATAAGTCACACAGAAAAAGACACTTATCATAAGCTATCACTTATAGAGGGAATGTAAAAACCGCTACACTTGAACTGAATTACAAAACAGAACAGAGTCACACGTTTAGAAAACACACTATGGCTGCTTAACGGGAAAGGTGAGGTGAGGTGATGCATAAAACAAGGGTTTCAAATTCGCTCAGATACCGTTCCATACACCCAATATGTAATAGACAAGACCTACTCCTTGCTCAGTGAACTGGACTCAACACCCCCTATTCACCGCACAAGAATATATGTGACTAGTAAGAATCTTAAAACCTATGTATCGATATCTGTCTGGAAGTGAGTCAAGTGGGTGTAAAGCCGCATAAACACAGCCGTTAAAAGCAGATAAACCCCATTATAAAAATAAATTACTTTTAAAAACCCGTAAAACAAAGACAGTGAAACAGAGAGAAATTCTTCCAAAATTCGGTCTGGGGCTGGGATGCAACCTGGATTGACCATATCTAGACATACAGCTGGATAAGACATAAGGGTGGACAGTCTTGGGGCTGAGAGTTTGGGTGAGGTTGGGTGAGCAAACGCAGAACCTTTAAAGTAATACTGCGTGGTACGCATCCCATGGGTCCCAAATCTCCAGGTTCAAGGGCATCTTCCTACATCGAAAACATACATGAGTAACCCAGAAGATGGTACACCGTGTGATTTTGAAAGGTTTCTAAAACACACCTCATTTCTCATCTCCTTGTGCTCGGGTTCGCCATTCCAGGTACTTTACTAGCAATCTCCCTACTTGGAGAATCAGCACCTTTAACCTCCTGTTCCCTACAGGTTGCAATTTGTCCTGAGGATGAACGGGAAGAGGGCCAACCAATGAGAGACTAGATCTAGGTGTTGGGACAGGCACAGGTCACTCTATTTTCCCATCAGGAAGAAGAATTAACCACAGGCTCAGCCTGCCGCCCAGAAGCAGAATAGGGCCTGAGGCAATCCCACGCTCTTAGGGCCAGCTCCCAAAAAAGCGAGTTGAAAAATGGAGCCCAGGGACACTGCCATTCACAAACCCGCAGAGTTATAAATGATAACTCTCGTCCACAAATATATTGAGGGAAGGCAACGAAGAGGATTTGAAAGCAAGGCAGAATTGCAGGAAACAGGTTTCGGGAGGTAGATTCGAATCGCCTTTAAAGCACATGAAAAGTCGCAAAACGTCGACAATGATGCCCTTGGCCAAAAAGGGCGTATGCGTTTTTTCCTGAATATATTCAGGAAAAAACGCATACGCCCTTTTTGGCCAACCAAGCAACCTGGAAAGGCAAATCAGCGCTACAAAGTAGTCTCGCTTCCCATCGGTCAAAAGGGCCATGCTGCAAAAAGTGTCAAAACCAGAAATGCAGGACAGGCCATGGAGAAATGGCAGCCTTGCTACGCTGATGGGCGGGATGTAAATTGCCAACAGCCACTCTGGAGAAGTGTACGGTGTGTCCTGAAACATCGAGAAAACACAGCTTAGGGAGCATAGGGCACGTCCACTCATGGGCGTATAAATTGGGAAAACTAAAAATCAGCAAGACACAGGCACCCCAAAGTTTAGGGCTGCTCTGTTGACAAGAACCTCCACTTCATGACACCTTAAATATCCCAGGAAAGAGAAAAATGGATAAAGAAGTTGTGGTCCTTATGTACAATGGAATATCACTCAGACATGAAATCAATGTCATAAGGCTAGGAGAAGCAAGATGATTGGATTTAGGTACGACGATTCTAAGTGAAATAAGTCACACAGAAAAAGACACTTATCATAAGCTATCACTTATAGAGGGAATGTAAAAACCGCTACACTTGAACTGAATTACAAAACAGAACAGAGTCACACGTTTAGAAAACACACTATGGCTGCTTAACGGGAAAGGTGAGGTGAGGTGATGCATAAAACAAGGGTTTCAAATTCGCTCAGATACCGTTCCATACACCCAATATGTAATAGACAAGACCTACTCCTTGCTCAGTGAACTGGACTCAACACCCCCTATTCACCGCACAAGAATATATGTGACTAGTAAGAATCTTAAAACCTATGTATCGATATCTGTCTGGAAGTGAGTCAAGTGGGTGTAAAGCCGCATAAACACAGCCGTTAAAAGCAGATAAACCCCATTATAAAAATAAATTACTTTTAAAAACCCGTAAAACAAAGACAGTGAAACAGAGAGAAATTCTTCCAAAATTCGGTCTGGGGCTGGGATGCAACCTGGATTGACCATATCTAGACCCACAGCTGGATGAGACATAAGGGTGGACACACTTGGGGCTGAGAGGTTGGGTGAGGTTGGGAGAGCAAACGCAGACCCTTTAAAGTAACACTGCCTGGTACCCATCCCATGGGTCCGAAATCTCCAGGTTCAAGGGCATATTCATACATCGAAAACATGCATGAGAAACCCAGAAGATGGTACACAGTGTGATTTTGAAAGGTTTCTAAAACGCACCTCATTTCTCATTTCCTTGTGTTCGGGTTCGCCATTCCAGCTACTTTACTAGAAATCTCCCTACTTGGAGAATCAGCACCTTTAACCTCCTGTTCCGTACAGTTTGCAATTTGTCCTGAGGATGAAAGGGAAGAGGGGCAACCAATGAGAGACTAGATCTAGGTGTTGGGACAGGCACAGGTCACTCTATTTTCCCATCAGGAAGAAGAATTAACCACAGGCTCAGCCTGCCCCCCGGAACCTGAATAGGGTCTGAGGCAATCCCGTGCTTTTGCGGACAGCTCCCAAAAAAGACAGTTGAAAAATGGAGCTCAGGGGCACTGCCATTCACAAACCCGCAGAGGTATAAATGATAACTCTCTTCCACAAATATATTGAGGGAAGGCAACGAAGAGGATTTGGAAGCAAGGCAGAATTGCAGGAAACATGTTTCAGGAGGTAGATTCGAATCGCCTTTAAACATATGTAAAGTGGTAAAACTTCGACAATGATGCCCTTGGCCAAAAAGGGCGTATGCGTTTTTTCCTGAATATATTCAGGAAAAAACGCATACGCCCTTTTTGGCCAACCAAGCAACCTGGAAAGGCAAATCAGCGCTACAAAGAACTCTCGCTTCCCATCGGTCAAAAGGGCCATGCTGCAAAAAGTGTCAAAACCAGAAATGCAGGACAGGCCATGGAGAAATGGCAGCCTTGCTACGCTGATGGGTGGGATGTAAATTGCCAACAGCCACTCTGGAGAAGAGTACGGTGTGTCCTGAAACATCGAAAAAACACAGCTTAGGGAGCATAGGGCACGTCCACTCATGGGCGTATAAATTGGGAAAACTAAAAATCAGCAAGACACAGGCACCCCAAAGTTTAGGGCTGCTCTGTTGACAAGAACCTCCACTTCATGACACCTTAAATATCCCAGGAAAGAGAAAAATGGATAAAGAAGTTGTGGTCCTTATGTACAATGGAATATCACTCAGACATGAAATCAATGTCATAAGGCTAGGAGAAGCAAGATGATTGGATTTAGGTACGACGATTCTAAGTGAAATAAGTCACACAGAAAAAGACACTTATCATAAGCTATCACTTATAGAGGGAATGTAAAAACCGCTACACTTGAACTGAATTACAAAACAGAACAGAGTCACACGTTTAGAAAACACACTATGGCTGCTTAACGGGAAAGGTGAGGTGAGGTGATGCATAAAACAAGGGTTTCAAATTCGCTCAGATACCGTTCCATACACCCAATATGTAATAGACAAGACCTACTCCTTGCTCAGTGAACTGGACTCAACACCCCCTATTCACCGCACAAGAATATATGTGACTAGTAAGAATCTTAAAACCTATGTATTGATATCTGTCTGGAAGTGAGTCAAGTGGGTGTAAAGCCGCATAAACACAGCCGTTAAAAGCAGATAAACCCCATTATAAAAATAAATTACTTTTAAAAACCCGTAAAACAAAGACAGTGAAACAGAGAGGAATTCTTCCAAAATTCGGTCTGGGGCTGGGATGCAACCTGGATTGACCATATCTAGACATACAGCTGGATGAGACATAAGGGTGGACACTCTTGGGGCTGAGAGTTTGGGTGAGGTTGGGTGAGCAAACGCAGAACCTTTAAAGTAATACTGCGTCGTACGCATCCCATGGGTCCCAAATCTCCAGGTTCAAGGGCATCTTCCTACATCGAAAACATACATGAGTAACCCAGAAGATGGTACACCGTGTGATTTTGAAAGGTTTCTAAAACGCACCTCATTTCTCATCTCCTTGTGCTCGAGTTCGCCATTCCAGGTACTTTACTAGCAATCTCCCTACTTGGAGAATCAGCACCTTTAACCTCCTGTTCCCTACAGGTTGCAATTTGTCCTGAGGATGAACGGGAAGAGGGCCAACCAATGAGAGACTAGATCTAGGTGTTGGGACAGGCACAGGTCACTCTATTTTCCCATCAGGAAGAAGAATTAACCACAGGCTCAGCCTGCCGCCCAGAAGCAGAATAGGGCCTGAGGCAATCCCACGCTCTTAGGGCCAGCTCCCAAAAAAGCGAGTTGAAAAATGGAGCCCAGGGACACTGCCATTCACAAACCCTCAGAGTTATAAATGATAACTCTCGTCCACAAATATATTGAGGGAAGGCAACGAAGAGGATTTGAAAGCAAGGCAGAATTGCAGGAAACAGGTTTCGGGAGGTAGATTCGAATCGCCTTTAAAGCACATGAAAAGTCGCAAAACGTCGACAATGATGCCCTTGGCCAAAAAGGGCGTATGCGTTTTTTCCTGAATATATTCAGGAAAAAACGCATACGCCCTTTTTGGCCAACCAAGCAACCTGGAAAGGCAAATCAGCGCTACAAAGTAGTCTCGCTTCCCATCGGTCAAAAGGGCCATGCTGCAAAAAGTGTCAAAACCAGAAATGCAGGACAGGCCATGGAGAAATGGCAGCCTTGCTATGCTGATGGGCGGGATGTAAATTGCCAACAGCCACTCTGGAGAAGAGTACGGTGTGTCCTGAAACATCGAGAAAACACAGCTTAGGGAGCATAGGGCACGTCCACTCATGGGCGTATAAATTGGGAAAACTAAAAATCAGCAAGACACAGGCACCCCAAAGTTTAGGGCTGCTCTGTTGACAAGAACCTCCACTTCATGACACCTTAAATATCCCAGGAAAGAGAAAAATGGATAAAGAAGTTGTGGTCCTTATGTACAATGGAATATCACTCAGACATGAAATCAATGTCATAAGGATAGAAAAAGCAAGATGAGTGGACTTAGGTACAATGATTCTAAGTGAAATAAGTCACACAGAAAAAGACACTTATCATAAGGTATCACTTATAGAGGGAATGTAAAAACCGCTACACTTGAACTGAATTACAAAACAGAACAGAGTCACACGTTTAGAAAACACACTATGGCTGCTTAACGGGAAAGGTGAGGTGGGGTGATGCATAAAACAAGGGTTTCAAATTGGCTCAGATACCGTTCCATACACCCAATATGTAATAGATAAGACCTACTCCTTGCTCATTGAACTGGACTCAACACCCCCTATTCACCGCACAAGAATATATGTGACTAGTAAGAATCTTAAAACCTATGTATTGATATCTGTCTGGAAGAGAGTCAAGTGGGTGTAAAGCCGCATAAACACAGCCGTTAAAAGCAGATAAACCCCATTATAAAAATAAATTACTTTTAAAAACCCGTAAAACAAAGACAGTGAAAGAGAGAGAAATTCTTACAAAATTCGTTCAGGGGCTGTGATGCAACCTGGATTGACCATATCTAGACGCACAGCTGGATGAGACATAAGGGTGGACACACTTGGGGCTGAGAGGTTGGGTGAGGTTGGGTGAGCAAACACAGACCCTTTAAAGTAATACTGCCTGGTACACTTCCCATGGGTCCCAAATCTCCAGGTTGAAGGGCATATTCCTATATCGAAAACATGCATGAGAAACCCAGAAGGTGGTACACTGTGTGATTTTGAAAGGTTTCTAAAACGCACCTCATTTCTCATTTATTTGTGTTCGGGTTCGCCATTCCAGCTACTTTACTAGAAATCTCAGTACTTGGAGAATCAGCACCTTTAACCTCCTGTTCCGTACAGGTTGCAATTTGTCCTGAGGATGAAAGGGAAGAGGGGCAACCAATGAGAGACTAGATCTAGGTGTTGGGACAGGCACAGGTCACTCTATTTTCCCATCAGGAAGAAGAATTAACCACAGGCTCAGCCTGCCCCCCGGAACCTGAATAGGGTCTGAGGCAATCCCGTGCTTTTGCGGACAGCTCCCAAAAAAGACAGTTGAAAAATGGAGCTCAGGGGCACTGCCATTCACAAACCCGCAGAGTTATAAATGATAACTCTCTTCCACAAATATATTGAGGGAAGGCAACGAAGAGGATTTGAAAGCAAGGCAGAATTGCAGGAAACATGTTTCAGGAGGTAGATTCGAATCGCCTTTAAACATATGTAAAGTGGTAAAACTTCGACAATGATGCCCTTGGCCAAAAAGGGCGTATGCGTTTTTTCCTGAATATATTCAGGAAAAAACGCATACGCCCTTTTTGGCCAACCAAGCAACCTGGAAAGGCAAATCAGCGCTACAAAGAACTCTCGCTTCCCATCGGTCAAAAGGGCCATGCTGCAAAAAGTGTCAAAACCAGAAATGCAGGACAGGCCATGGAGAAATGGCAGCCTTGCTATGCTGATGGGTGGGATGTAAATTGCCAACAGCCACTCTGGAGAAGTGTACTGTGTGTCCTGAAACATCGAAAAAACACAGCTTAGGGAGCATAGGGCACGTCCACTCATGGGCGTATAAATTGGGAAAACTAAAAATCAGCAAGACACAGGCACCCCAAAGTTTAGGGCTGCTCTGTTGACAAGAACCTCCACTTCATGACACCTTAAATATCCCAGGAAAGAGAAAAATGGATAAAGAAGTTGTGGTCCTTATGTACAATGGAATATCACTCAGACATGAAATCAATGTCATAAGGCTAGGAGAAGCAAGATGATTGGATTTAGGTACGACGATTCTAAGTGAAATAAGTCACACAGAAAAAGACACTTATCATAAGCTATCACTTATAGAGGGAATGTAAAAACCGCTACACTTGAACTGAATTACAAAACAGAACAGAGTCACACGTTTAGAAAACACACTATGGCTGCTTAACGGGAAAGGTGAGGTGAGGTGATGCATAAAACAAGGGTTTCAAATTCGCTCAGATACCGTTCCATACACCCAATATGTAATAGACAAGACCTACTCCTTGCTCAGTGAACTGGACTCAACACCCCCTATTCACCGCACAAGAATATATGTGACTAGTAAGAATCTTAAAACCTATGTATCGATATCTGTCTGGAAGTGAGTCAAGTGGGTGTAAAGCCGCATAAACACAGCCGTTAAAAGCAGATAAACCCCATTATAAAAATAAATTACTTTTAAAAACCCGTAAAACAAAGACAGTGAAACAGAGAGAAATTCTTCCAAAATTCGGTCTGGGGCTGGGATGCAACCTGGATTGACCATATCTAGACATACAGCTGGATAAGACATAAGGGTGGACAGTCTTGGGGCTGAGAGTTTGGGTGAGCTTGGGTGAGCAAACGCAGAACCTTTAAAGTAATACTGCGTGGTACGCATCCCATGGGTCCCAAATCTCCAGGTTCAAGGGCATCTTCCTACATCGAAAACATACATGAGTAACCCAGAAGATGGTACACCGTGTGATTTTGAAAGGTTTCTAAAACACACCTCATTTCTCATCTCCTTGTGCTCGGGTTCGCCATTCCAGGTACTTTACTAGCAATCTCCCTACTTGGAGAATCAGCACCTTTAACCTCCTGTTCCCTACAGGTTGCAATTTGTCCTGAGGATGAACGGGAAGAGGGCCAACCAATGAGAGACTAGATCTAGGTGTTGGGACAGGCACAGGTCACTCTATTTTCCCATCAGGAAGAAGAATTAACCACAGGCTCAGCCTGCCGCCCAGAAGCAGAATAGGGCCTGAGGCAATCCCACGCTCTTAGGGCCAGCTCCCAAAAAAGCGAGTTGAAAAATGGAGCCCAGGGACACTGCCATTCACAAACCCGCAGAGTTATAAATGATAACTCTCGTCCACAAATATATTGAGGGAAGGCAACGAAGAGGATTTGAAAGCAAGGCAGAATTGCAGGAAACAGGTTTCGGGAGGTAGATTCGAATCGCCTTTAAAGCACATGAAAAGTCGCAAAACGTCGACAATGATGCCCTTGGCCAAAAAGGGCGTATGCGTTTTTTCCTGAATATATTCAGGAAAAAACGCATACGCCCTTTTTGGCCAACCAAGCAACCTGGAAAGGCAAATCAGCGCTACAAAGTAGTCTCGCTTCCCATCGGTCAAAAGGGCCATGCTGCAAAAAGTGTCAAAACCAGAAATGCAGGACAGGCCATGGAGAAATGGCAGCCTTGCTACGCTGATGGGCGGGATGTAAATTGCCAACAGCCACTCTGGAGAAGTGTACGGTGTGTCCTGAAACATCGAGAAAACACAGCTTAGGGAGCATAGGGCACGTCCACTCATGGGCGTATAAATTGGGAAAATTAAAATCAGCAAGACACAGGCACCCCAAAGTTTAGGGCTGCTCTGTTGACAAGAACCTCCACTTCATGACACCTTAAATATCCCAGGAAAGAGAAAAATGGATAAAGAAGTTGTGGTCCTTATGTACAATGGAATATCACTCAGACATGAAATCAATGTCATAAGGCTAGGAGAAGCAAGATGATTGGATTTAGGTACGACGATTCTAAGTGAAATAAGTCACACAGAAAAAGACACTTATCATAAGCTATCACTTATAGAGGGAATGTAAAAACCGCTACACTTGAACTGAATTACAAAACAGAACAGAGTCACACGTTTAGAAAACACACTATGGCTGCTTAACGGGAAAGGTGAGGTGAGGTGATGCATAAAACAAGGGTTTCAAATTCGCTCAGATACCGTTCCATACACCCAATATGTAATAGACAAGACCTACTCCTTGCTCAGTGAACTGGACTCAACACCCCCTATTCACCGCACAAGAATATATGTGACTAGTAAGAATCTTAAAACCTATGTATCGATATCTGTCTGGAAGTGAGTCAAGTGGGTGTAAAGCCGCATAAACACAGCCGTTAAAAGCAGATAAACCCCATTATAAAAATAAATTACTTTTAAAAACCCGTAAAACAAAGACAGTGAAACAGAGAGAAATTCTTCCAAAATTCGGTCTGGGGCTGGGATGCAACCTGGATTGACCATATCTAGACATACAGCTGGATAAGACATAAGGGTGGACAGTCTTGGGGCTGAGAGTTTGGGTGAGCTTGGGTGAGCAAACGCAGAACCTTTAAAGTAATACTGCGTGGTACGCATCCCATGGGTCCCAAATCTCCAGGTTCAAGGGCATCTTCCTACATCGAAAACATACATGAGTAACCCAGAAGATGGTACACCGTGTGATTTTGAAAGGTTTCTAAAACACACCTCATTTCTCATCTCCTTGTGCTCGGGTTCGCCATTCCAGGTACTTTACTAGCAATCTCCCTACTTGGAGAATCAGCACCTTTAACCTCCTGTTCCCTACAGGTTGCAATTTGTCCTGAGGATGAACGGGAAGAGGGCCAACCAATGAGAGACTAGATCTAGGTGTTGGGACAGGCACAGGTCACTCTATTTTCCCATCAGGAAGAAGAATTAACCACAGGCTCAGCCTGCCGCCCAGAAGCAGAATAGGGCCTGAGGCAATCCCACGCTCTTAGGGCCAGCTCCCAAAAAAGCGAGTTGAAAAATGGAGCCCAGGGACACTGCCATTCACAAACCCGCAGAGTTATAAATGATAACTCTCGTCCACAAATATATTGAGGGAAGGCAACGAAGAGGATTTGAAAGCAAGGCAGAATTGCAGGAAACAGGTTTCGGGAGGTAGATTCGAATCGCCTTTAAAGCACATGAAAAGTCGCAAAACGTCGACAATGATGCCCTTGGCCAAAAAGGGCGTATGCGTTTTTTCCTGAATATATTCAGGAAAAAACGCATACGCCCTTTTTGGCCAACCAAGCAACCTGGAAAGGCAAATCAGCGCTACAAAGTAGTCTCGCTTCCCATCGGTCAAAAGGGCCATGCTGCAAAAAGTGTCAAAACCAGAAATGCAGGACAGGCCATGGAGAAATGGCAGCCTTGCTACGCTGATGGGCGGGATGTAAATTGCCAACAGCCACTCTGGAGAAGTGTACGGTGTGTCCTGAAACATCGAGAAAACACAGCTTAGGGAGCATAGGGCACGTCCACTCATGGGCGTATAAATTGGGAAAACTAAAAATCAGCAAGACACAGGCACCCCAAAGTTTAGGGCTGCTCTGTTGACAAGAACCTCCACTTCATGACACCTTAAATATCCCAGGAAAGAGAAAAATGGATAAAGAAGTTGTGGTCCTTATGTACAATGGAATATCACTCAGACATGAAATCAATGTCATAAGGCTAGGAGAAGCAAGATGATTGGATTTAGGTACGACGATTCTAAGTGAAATAAGTCACACAGAAAAAGACACTTATCATAAGCTATCACTTATAGAGGGAATGTAAAAACCGCTACACTTGAACTGAATTACAAAACAGAACAGAGTCACACGTTTAGAAAACACACTATGGCTGCTTAACGGGAAAGGTGAGGTGAGGTGATGCATAAAACAAGGGTTTCAAATTCGCTCAGATACCGTTCCATACACCCAATATGTAATAGACAAGACCTACTCCTTGCTCAGTGAACTGGACTCAACACCCCCTATTCACCGCACAAGAATATATGTGACTAGTAAGAATCTTAAAACCTATGTATTGATATCTGTCTGGAAGTGAGTCAAGTGGGTGTAAAGCCGCATAAACACAGCCGTTAAAAGCAGATAAACCCCATTATAAAAATAAATTACTTTTAAAAACCCGTAAAACAAAGACAGTGAAAGAGAGAGAAATTCTTACAAAATTCGTTCAGGGGCTGTGATGCAACCTGGATTGACCATATCTAGACCCACAGCTGGATGAGACATAAGGGTGGACACAGTTGGGGCTGAGAGGTTGGGTGAGGTTGGGTGAGCAAACACAGACCCTTTAAAGTAACACTGCCTGGTACCCATCCCATGGGTCCGAAATCTCCAGGTTCAAGGGCATATTCATACATCGAAAACATGCATGAGAAACCCAGAAGATGGTACACAGTGTGATTTTGAAAGGTTTCTAAAACGCACCTCATTTCTCATTTCCTTGTGTTCGGGTTCGCCATTCCAGCTACTTTACTAGAAATCTCCCTACTTGGAGAATCATCACCTTTAACCTCCTGTTCCGTACAGTTTGCAATTTGTCCTGAGGATGAAAGGGAAGAGGGGCAACCAATGAGAGACTAGATCTAGGTGTTGGGACAGGCACAGGTCACTCTATTTTCCCATCAGGAAGAAGAATTAACCACAGGCTCAGCCTGCCCCCCGGAACCTGAATAGGGTCTGAGGCAATCCCGTGCTTTTGCGGACAGCTCCGAAAAAAGACAGTTGAAAAATGGAGCTCAGGGTCACTGCCATTCACAAACCCGCAGAGGTATAAATGATAACTCTCTTCCACAAATATATTGAGGGAAGGCAACGAAGAGGATTTGGAAGCAAGGCAGAATTGCAGGAAACATGTTTCAGGAGGTAGATTCGAATCGCCTTTAAACATATGTAAAGTGGTAAAACTTCGACAATGATGCCCTTGGCCAAAAAGGGCGTATGCGTTTTTTCCTGAATATATTCAGGAAAAAACGCATACGCCCTTTTTGGCCAACCAAGCAACCTGGAAAGGCAAATCAGCGCTACAAAGAAGTCTCGCTTCCCATCGGTCAAAAGGGCCATGCTGCAAAAAGTGTCAAAACCAGAAATGCAGGACAGGCCATGGAGAAATGGCAGCCTTGCTATGCTGATGGGTGGGATGTAAATTGCCAACAGCCACTCTGGAGAAGTGTACTGTGTGTCCTGAAACATCGAAAAAACACAGCTTAGGGAGCATAGGGCACGTCCACTCATGGGCGTATAAATTGGGAAAACTAAAAATCAGCAAGACACAGGCACCCCAAAGTTTAGGGCTGCTCTGTTGACAAGAACCTCCACTTCATGACACCTTAAATATCCCAGGAAAGAGAAAAATGGATAAAGAAGTTGTGGTCCTTATGTACAATGGAATATCACTCAGACATGAAATCAATGTCATAAGGCTAGGAGAAGAAAGATGATTGGATTTAGGTACGACGATTCTAAGTGAAATAAGTCACACAGAAAAAGACACTTATCATAAGCTATCACTTATAGAGGGAATGTAAAAACCGCTACACTTGAACTGAATTACAAAACAGAACAGAGTCACACTTTTAGAAAACACACTATGGCTGCTTAACGGGAAAGGTGAGGTGAGGTGATGCATAAAACAAGGGTTTCAAATTCGCTCAGATACCGTTCCATACACCCAATATGTAATAGACAAGACCTACTCCTTGCTCAGTGAACTGGACTCAACACCCCCTATTCACCGCACAAGAATATATGTGACTAGTAAGAATCTTAAAACCTATGTATCGATATCTGTCTGGAAGTGAGTCAAGTGGGTGTAAAGCCGCATAAACACAGCCGTTAAAAGCAGATAAACCCCATTATAAAAATAAATTACTTTTAAAAACCCGTAAAACAAAGACAGTGAAACAGAGAGAAATTCTTCCAAAATTCGGTCTGGGGCTGGGATGCAACCTGGATTGACCATATCTAGACATATAGCTGGATAAGACATAAGGGTGGACAGTCTTGGGGCTGAGAGTTTGGGTGAGGTTGGGTGAGCAAACGCAGAACCTTTAAAGTAATACTGCGTGGTACGCATCCCATGGGTCCCAAATCTCCAGGTTCAAGGGCATCTTCCTACATCGAAAACATACATGAGTAACCCAGAAGATGGTACACCGTGTGATTTTGAAAGGTTTCTAAAACACACCTCATTTCTCATCTCCTTGTGCTCGGGTTCGCCATTCCAGGTACTTTACTAGCAATCTCCCTACTTGGAGAATCAGCACCTTTAACCTCCTGTTCCCTACAGGTTGCAATTTGTCCTGAGGATGAACGGGAAGAGGGCCAACCAATGAGAGACTAGATCTAGGTGTTGGGACAGGCACAGGTCACTCTATTTTCCCATCAGGAAGAAGAATTAACCACAGGCTCAGCCTGCCGCCCAGAAGCAGAATAGGGCCTGAGGCAATCCCACGCTCTTAGGGCCAGCTCCCAAAAAAGCGAGTTGAAAAATGGAGCCCAGGGACACTGCCATTCACAAACCCGCAGAGTTATAAATGATAACTCTCGTCCACAAATATATTGAGGGAAGGCAACGAAGAGGATTTGAAAGCAAGGCAGAATTGCAGGAAACAGGTTTCGGGAGGTAGATTCGAATCGCCTTTAAAGCACATGAAAAGTCGCAAAACGTCGACAATGATGCCCTTGGCCAAAAAGGGCGTATGCGTTTTTTCCTGAATATATTCAGGAAAAAACGCATACGCCCTTTTTGGCCAACCAAGCAACCTGGAAAGGCAAATCAGCTCTACAAAGTAGTCTCGCTTCCCATCGGTCAAAAGGGCCATGCTGCAAAAAGTGTCAAAACCAGAAATGCAGGACAGGCCATGGAGAAATGGCAGCCTTGCTACGCTGATGGGCGGGATGTAAATTGCCAACAGCCACTCTGGAGAAGTGTACGGTGTGTCCTGAAACATCGAGAAAACACAGCTTAGGGAGCATAGGGCACGTCCACTCATGGGCGTATAAATTGGGAAAACTAAAAATCAGCAAGACACAGGCACCCCAAAGTTTAGGGCTGCTCTGTTGACAAGAACCTCCACTTCATGACACCTTTAATATCCCAGGAAAGAGAAAAATGGATAAAGAAGTTGTGGTCCTTATGTACAATGGAATATCACTCAGACATGAAATCAATGTCATAAGGCTAGGAGAAGCAAGATGATTGGATTTAGGTACGACGATTCTAAGTGAAATAAGTCACACAGAAAAAGACACTTATCATAAGCTATCACTTATAGAGGGAATGTAAAAACCGCTACACTTGAACTGAATTACAAAACAGAACAGAGTCACACGTTTAGAAAACACACTATGGCTGCTTAACGGGAAAGGTGAGGTGAGGTGATGCATAAAACAAGGGTTTCAAATTCGCTCAGATACCGTTCCATACACCCAATATGTAATAGACAAGACCTACTCCTTGCTCAGTGAACTGGACTCAACACCCCCTATTCACCGCACAAGAATATATGTGACTAGTAAGAATCTTAAAACCTATGTATCGATATCTGTCTGGAAGTGAGTCAAGTGGGTGTAAAGCCGCATAAACACAGCCGTTAAAAGCAGATAAACCCCATTATAAAAATAAATTACTTTTAAAAACCCGTAAAACAAAGACAGTGAAACAGAGAGAAATTCTTCCAAAATTCGGTCTGGGGCTGGGATGCAACCTGGATTGACCATATCTAGACATACAGCTGGATAAGACATAAGGGTGGACAGTCTTGGGGCTGAGAGTTTGGGTGAGGTTGGGTGAGCAAACGCAGAACCTTTAAAGTAATACTGCGTGGTACGCATCCCATGGGTCCCAAATCTCCAGGTTCAAGGGCATCTTCCTACATCGAAAACATACATGAGTAACCCAGAAGATGGTACACCGTGTGATTTTGAAAGGTTTCTAAAACACACCTCATTTCTCATCTCCTTGTGCTCGGGTTCGCCATTCCAGGTACTTTACTAGCAATCTCCCTACTTGGAGAATCAGCACCTTTAACCTCCTGTTCCCTACAGGTTGCAATTTGTCCTGAGGATGAACGGGAAGAGGGCCAACCAATGAGAGACTAGATCTAGGTGTTGGGACAGGCACAGGTCACTCTATTTTCCCATCAGGAAGAAGAATTAACCACAGGCTCAGCCTGCCGCCCAGAAGCAGAATAGGGCCTGAGGCAATCCCACGCTCTTAGGGCCAGCTCCCAAAAAAGCGAGTTGAAAAATGGAGCCCAGGGACACTGCCATTCACAAACCCGCAGAGTTATAAATGATAACTCTCGTCCACAAATATATTGAGGGAAGGCAACGAAGAGGATTTGAAAGCAAGGCAGAATTGCAGGAAACAGGTTTCGGGAGGTAGATTCGAATCGCCTTTAAAGCACATGAAAAGTCGCAAAACGTCGACAATGATGCCCTTGGCCAAAAAGGGCGTATGCGTTTTTTCCTGAATATATTCAGGAAAAAACGCATACGCCCTTTTTGGCCAACCAAGCAACCTGGAAAGGCAAATCAGCGCTACAAAGTAGTCTCGCTTCCCATCGGTCAAAAGGGCCATGCTGCAAAAAGTGTCAAAACCAGAAATGCAGGACAGGCCATGGAGAAATGGCAGCCTTGCTACGCTGATGGGCGGGATGTAAATTGCCAACAGCCACTCTGGAGAAGTGTACGGTGTGTCCTGAAACATCGAGAAAACACAGCTTAGGGAGCATAGGGCACGTCCACTCATGGGCGTATAAATTGGGAAAACTAAAAATCAGCAAGACACAGGCACCCCAAAGTTTAGGGCTGCTCTGTTGACAAGAACCTCCACTTCATGACACCTTAAATATCCCAGGAAAGAGAAAAATGGATAAAGAAGTTGTGGTCCTTATGTACAATGGAATATCACTCAGACATGAAATCAATGTCATAAGGCTAGGAGAAGCAAGATGATTGGATTTAGGTACGACGATTCTAAGTGAAATAAGTCACACAGAAAAAGACACTTATCATAAGCTATCACTTATAGAGGGAATGTAAAAACCGCTACACTTGAACTGAATTACAAAACAGAACAGAGTCACACGTTTAGAAAACACACTATGGCTGCTTAACGGGAAAGGTGAGGTGAGGTGATGCATAAAACAAGGGTTTCAAATTCGCTCAGATACCGTTCCATACACCCAATATGTAATAGACAAGACCTACTCCTTGCTCAGTGAACTGGACTCAACACCCCCTATTCACCGCACAAGAATATATGTGACTAGTAAGAATCTTAAAACCTATGTATTGATATCTGTCTGGAAGTGAGTCAAGTGGGTGTAAAGCCGCATAAACACAGCCGTTAAAAGCAGATAAACCCCATTATAAAAATAAATTACTTTTAAAAACCCGTAAAACAAAGACAGTGAAAGAGAGAGAAATTCTTACAAAATTCGTTCAGGGGCTGTGATGCAACCTGGATTGACCATATCTAGACCCACAGCTGGATGAGACATAAGGGTGGACACACTTGGGGCTGAGAGGTTGGGTGAGGTTGGGTGAGCAAACACAGACCCTTTATAGTAACACTGCCTGGTACCCATCCCATGGGTCCGAAATCTCCAGGTTCAAGGGCATATTCATACATCGAAAACATGCATGAGAAACCCAGAAGATGGTACACAGTGTGATTTTGAAAGGTTTCTAAAACGCACCTCATTTCTCATTTCCTTGTGTTCGGGTTCGCCATTCCAGCTACTTTACTAGAAATCTCCCTACTTGGAGAATCAGCACCTTTAACCTCCTGTTCCGTACAGTTTGCAATTTGTCCTGAGGATGAAAGGGAAGAGGGGCAACCAATGAGAGACTATATCTAGGTGTTGGGACAGGCACAGGTCACTCTATTTTCCCATCAGGAAGAAGAATTAACCACAGGCTCAGCCTGCCCCCCGGAACCTGAATAGGGTCTGAGGCAATCCCGTGCTTTTGCGGACAGCTCCGAAAAAAGACAGTTGAAAAATGGAGCTCAGGGGCACTGCCATTCACAAACCCGCAGAGGTATAAATGATAACTCTCTTCCACAAATATATTGAGGGAAGGCAACGAAGAGGATTTGGAAGCAAGGCAGAATTGCAGGAAACATGTTTCAGGAGGTAGATTCGAATCGCCTTTAAACATATGTAAAGTGGTAAAACTTCGACAATGATGCCCTTGGCCAAAAAGGGCGTATGCGTTTTTTCCTGAATATATTCAGGAAAAAACGCATACGCCCTTTTTGGCCAACCAAGCAACCTGGAAAGGCAAATCAGCGCTACAAAGAACTCTCGCTTCCCATCGGTCAAAAGGGCCATGCTGCAAAAAGTGTCAAAACCAGAAATGCAGGACAGGCCATGGAGAAATGGCAGCCTTGCTACGCTGATGGGTGGGATGTAAATTGCCAACAGCCACTCTGGAGAAGAGTACGGTGTGTCCTGAAACATCGAAAAAACACAGCTTAGGGAGCATAGGGCACGTCCACTCATGGGCGTATAAATTGGGAAAACTAAAAATCAGCAAGACACAGGCACCCCAAAGTTTAGGGCTGCTCTGTTGACAAGAACCTCCACTTCATGACACCTTAAATATCCCAGGAAAGAGAAAAATGGATAAAGAAGTTGTGGTCCTTATGTACAATGGAATATCACTCAGACATGAAATCAATGTCATAAGGCTAGGAGAAGCAAGATGATTGGATTTAGGTACGACAATTCTAAGTGAAATAAGTCACACAGAAAAAGACACTTATCATAAGCTATCACTTATAGAGGGAATGTAAAAACCGCTACACTTGAACTGAATTACAAAACAGAACAGAGTCACACTTTTAGAAAACACACTATGGCTGCTTAACGGGAAAGGTGAGGTGAGGTGATGCATAAAACAAGGGTTTCAAATTCGCTCAGATACCGTTCCATACACCCAATATGTAATAGACAAGACCTACTCCTTGCTCAGTGAACTGGACTCAACACCCCCTATTCACCGCACAAGAATATATGTGACTAGTAAGAATCTTAAAACCTATGTATTGATATCTGTCTGGAAGTGAGTCAAGTGGGTGTAAAGCCGCATTAACACAGCCGTTAAAAGCAGATAAACCCCATTATAAAAATAAATTACTTTTAAAAACCCGTAAAACAAAGACAGTGAAACAGAGAGGAATTCTTCCAAAATTCGGTCTGGGGCTGGGATGCAACCTGGATTGACCATATCTAGACATACAGCTGGATGAGACATAAGGGTGGACACTCTTGGGGCTGAGAGTTTGGGTGAGGTTGGGTGAGCAAACGCAGAACCTTTAAAGTAATACTGCGTGGTACGCATCCCATGGGTCCCAAATCTCCAGGTTCAAGGGCATCTTCCTACATCGAAAACATACATGAGTAACCCAGAAGATGGTACACCGTGTGATTTTGAAAGGTTTCTAAAACGCACCTCATTTCTCATCTCCTTGTGCTCGAGTTCGCCATTCCAGGTACTTTACTAGCAATCTCCCTACTTGGAGAATCAGCACCTTTAACCTCCTGTTCCCTACAGGTTGCAATTTGTCCTGAGGATGAACGGGAAGAGGGCCAACCAATGAGAGACTAGATCTAGGTGTTGGGACAGGCACAGGTCACTCTATTTTCCCATCAGGAAGAAGAATTAACCACAGGCTCAGGCTGCCGCCCAGAAGCAGAATAGGGCCTGAGGCAATCCCACGCTCTTAGGGCCAGCTCCCAAAAAAGCGAGTTGAAAAATGGAGCCCAGGGACACTGCCATTCACAAACCCTCAGAGTTATAAATGATAACTCTCGTCCACAAATATATTGAGGGAAGGCAACGAAGAGGATTTGAAAGCAAGGCAGAATTGCAGGAAACAGGTTTCGGGAGGTAGATTCGAATCGCCTTTAAAGCACATGAAAAGTCGCAAAACGTCGACAATGATGCCCTTGGCCAAAAAGGGCGTATGCGTTTTTTCCTGAATATATTCAGGAAAAAACGCATACGCCCTTTTTGGCCAACCAAGCAACCTGGAAAGGCAAATCAGCGCTACAAAGTAGTCTCGCTTCCCATCGGTCAAAAGGGCCATGCTGCAAAAAGTGTCAAAACCAGAAATGCAGGACAGGCCATGGAGAAATGGCAGCCTTGCTATGCTGATGGGCGGGATGTAAATTGCCAACAGCCACTCTGGAGAAGAGTACGGTGTGTCCTGAAACATCGAGAAAACACAGCTTAGGGAGCATAGGGCACGTCCACTCATGGGCGTATAAATTGGGAAAACTAAAAATCAGCAAGACACAGGCACCCCAAAGTTTAGGGCTGCTCTGTTGACAAGAACCTCCACTTCATGACACCTTAAATATCCCAGGAAAGAGAAAAATGGATAAAGAAGTTGTGGTCCTTATGTACAATGGAATATCACTCAGACATGAAATCAATGTCATAAGGATAGAAAAAGCAAGATGAGTGGATTTAGGTACAATGATTCTAAGTGAAATAAGTCACACAGAAAAAGACACTTATCATAAGGTATCACTTATAGAGGGAATGTAAAAACCGCTACACTTGAACTGAATTACAAAACAGAACAGAGTCACACGTTTAGAAAACACACTATGGCTGCTTAACGGGAAAGGTGAGGTGGGGTGATGCATAAAACAAGGGTTTCAAATTGGCTCAGATACCGTTCCATACACCCAATATGTAATAGATAAGACCTACTCCTTGCTCATTGAACTGGACTCAACACCCCCTATTCACCGCACAAGAATATATGTGACTAGTAAGAATCTTAAAACCTATGTATTGATATCTGTCTGGAAGAGAGTCAAGTGGGTGTAAAGCCGCATAAACACAGCCGTGAAAAGCAGCTAAACCCCATTATAAAAATAAATTACTTTTAAAAACCCGTAAAACAAAGACAGTGAAAGAGAGAGAAATTCTTACAAAATTCGTTCAGGGGCTGTGATGCAACCTGGATTGACCATATCTAGACGCACAGCTGGATGAGACATAAGGGTGGACACACTTGGGGCTGAGAGGTTGGGTGAGGTTGGGTGAGCAAACACAGACCCTTTAAAGTAATACTGCCTGGTACACTTCCCATGGGTCCCAAATCTCCAGGTTGAAGGGCATATTCCTATATCGAAAACATGCATGAGAAACCCAGAAGGTGGTACACTGTGTGATTTTGAAAGGTTTCTAAAACGCACCTCATTTCTCATTTATTTGTGTTCGGGTTCGCCATTCCAGCTACTTTACTAGAAATCTCAGTACTTGGAGAATCAGCACCTTTAACCTCCTGTTCCGTACAGGTTGCAATTTGTCCTGAGGATGAAAGGGAAGAGGGGCAACCAATGAGAGACTAGATCTAGGTGTTGGGACAGGCACAGGTCACTCTATTTTCCCATCAGGAAGAAGAATTAACCACAGGCTCAGCCTGCCCCCCGGAACCTGAATAGGGTCTGAGGCAATCCCGTGCTTTTGCGGACAGCTCCCAAAAAAGACAGTTGAAAAATGGAGCTCAGGGGCACTGCCATTCACAAACCCGCAGAGTTATAAATGATAACTCTCTTCCACAAATATATTGAGGGAAGGCAACGAAGAGGATTTGAAAGCAAGGCAGAATTGCAGGAAACATGTTTCAGGAGGTAGATTCGAATCGCCTTTAAACATATGTAAAGTGGTAAAACTTCGACAATGATGCCCTTGGCCAAAAAGGGCGTATGCGTTTTTTCCTGAATATATTCAGGAAAAAACGCATACGCCCTTTTTGGCCAACCAAGCAACCTGGAAAGGCAAATCAGCGCTACAAAGAAGTCTCGCTTCCCATCGGTCAAAAGGGCCATGCTGCAAAAAGTGTCAAAACCAGAAATGCAGGACAGGCCATGGAGAAATGGCAGCCTTGCTATGCTGATGGGTGGGATGTAAATTGCCAACAGCCACTCTGGAGAAGTGTACTGTGTGTCCTGAAACATCGAAAAAACACAGCTTAGGGAGCATAGGGCACGTCCACTCATGGGCGTATAAATTGGGAAAACTAAAAATCAGCAAGACACAGGCACCCCAAAGTTTAGGGCTGCTCTGTTGACAAGAACCTCCACTTCATGACACCTTAAATATCCCAGGAAAGAGAAAAATGGATAAAGAAGTTGTGGTCCTTATGTACAATGGAATATCACTCAGACATGAAATCAATGTCATAAGGCTAGGAGAAGCAAGATGATTGGATTTAGGTACGACGATTCTAAGTGAAATAAGTCACACAGAAAAAGACACTTATCATATGCTATCACTTATAGAGGGAATGTAAAAACCGCTACACTTGAACTGAATTACAAAACAGAACAGAGTCACACGTTTAGAAAACACACTATGGCTGCTTAACGGGAAAGGTGAGGTGAGGTGATGCATAAAACAAGGGTTTCAAATTCGCTCAGATACCGTTCCATACACCCAATATGTAATAGACAAGACCTACTCCTTGCTCAGTGAACTGGACTCAACACCCCCTATTCACCGCACAAGAATATATGTGACTAGTAAGAATCTTAAAACCTATGTATCGATATCTGTCTGGAAGTGAGTCAAGTGGGTGTAAAGCCGCATAAACACAGCCGTTAAAAGCAGATAAACCCCATTATAAAAATAAATTACTTTTAAAAACCCGTAAAACAAAGACAGTGAAACAGAGAGAAATTCTTCCAAAATTCGGTCTGGGGCTGGGATGCAACCTGGATTGACCATATCTAGACATACAGCTGGATAAGACATAAGGGTGGACAGTCTTGGGGCTGAGAGTTTGGGTGAGCTTGGGTGAGCAAACGCAGAACCTTTAAAGTAATACTGCGTGGTACGCATCCCATGGGTCCCAAATCTCCAGGTTCAAGGGCATCTTCCTACATCGAAAACATACATGAGTAACCCAGAAGATGGTACACCGTGTGATTTTGAAAGGTTTCTAAAACACACCTCATTTCTCATCTCCTTGTGCTCGGGTTCGCCATTCCAGGTACTTTACTAGCAATCTCCCTACTTGGAGAATCAGCACCTTTAACCTCCTGTTCCCTACAGGTTGCAATTTGTCCTGAGGATGAACGGGAAGAGGGCCAACCAATGAGAGACTAGATCTAGGTGTTGGGACAGGCACAGGTCACTCTATTTTCCCATCAGGAAGAAGAATTAACCACAGGCTCAGCCTGCCGCCCAGAAGCAGAATAGGGCCTGAGGCAATCCCACGCTCTTAGGGCCAGCTCCCAAAAAAGCGAGTTGAAAAATGGAGCCCAGGGACACTGCCATTCACAAACCCGCAGAGTTATAAATGATAACTCTAGTCCACAAATATATTGAGGGAAGGCAACGAAGAGGATTTGAAAGCAAGGCAGAATTGCAGGAAACAGGTTTCGGGAGGTAGATTCGAATCGCCTTTAAAGCACATGAAAAGTCGCAAAACGTCGACAATGATGCCCTTGGCCAAAAAGGGCGTATGCGTTTTTTCCTGAATATATTCAGGAAAAAACGCATACGCCCTTTTTGGCCAACCAAGCAACCTGGAAAGGCAAATCAGCGCTACAAAGTAGTCTCGCTTCCCATCGGTCAAAAGGGCCATGCTGCAAAAAGTGTCAAAACCAGAAATGCAGGACAGGCCATGGAGAAATGGCAGCCTTGCTACGCTGATGGGCGGGATGTAAATTGCCAACAGCCACTCTGGAGAAGTGTACGGTGTGTCCTGAAACATCGAGAAAACACAGCTTAGGGAGCATAGGGCACGTCCACTCATGGGCGTATAAATTGGGAAAACTAAAAATCAGCAAGACACAGGCACCCCAAAGTTTAGGGCTGCTCTGTTGACAAGAACCTCCACTTCATGACACCTTAAATATCCCAGGAAAGAGAAAAATGGATAAAGAAGTTGTGGTCCTTATGTACAATGGAATATCACTCAGACATGAAATCAATGTCATAAGGCTAGGAGAAGCAAGATGATTGGATTTAGGTACGACGATTCTAAGTGAAATAAGTCACACAGAAAAAGACACTTATCATAAGCTATCACTTATAGAGGGAATGTAAAAACCGCTACACTTGAACTGAATTACAAAACAGAACAGAGTCACACGTTTAGAAAACACACTATGGCTGCTTAACGGGAAAGGTGAGGTGAGGTGATGCATAAAACAAGGGTTTCAAATTCGCTCAGATACCGTTCCATACACCCAATATGTAATAGACAAGACCTACTCCTTGCTCAGTGAACTGGACTCAACACCCCCTATTCACCGCACAAGAATATATGTGACTAGTAAGAATCTTAAAACCTATGTATCGATATCTGTCTGGAAGTGAGTCAAGTGGGTGTAAAGCCGCATAAACACAGCCGTTAAAAGCAGATAAACCCCATTATAAAAATAAATTACTTTTAAAAACCCGTAAAACAAAGACAGTGAAACAGAGAGAAATTCTTCCAAAATACGGTCTGGGGCTGGGATGCAACCTGGATTGACCATATCTAGACATACAGCTGGATAAGACATAAGGGTGGACAGTCTTGGGGCTGAGAGTTTGGGTGAGGTTGGGTGAGCAAACGCAGAACCTTTAAAGTCATACTGCGTGGTACGCATCCCATGGGTCCCAAATCTCCAGGTTCAAGGGCATCTTCCTACATCGAAAACATACATGAGTAACCCAGAAGATGGTACACCGTGTGATTTTGAAAGGTTTCTAAAACACACCTCATTTCTCATCTCCTTGTGCTCGGGTTCGCCATTCCAGGTACTTTACTAGCAATCTCCCTACTTGGAGAATCAGCACCTTTAACCTCCTGTTCCCTACAGGTTGCAATTTGTCCTGAGGATGAACGGGAAGAGGGCCAAACAATGAGAGACTAGATCTAGGTGTTGGGACAGGCACAGGTCACTCTATTTTCCCATCAGGAAGAAGAATTAACCACAGGCTCAGCCTGCCGCCCAGAAGCAGAATAGGGCCTGAGGCAATCCCACGCTCTTAGGGCCAGCTCCCAAAAAAGCGAGTTGCAAAATGGAGCCCAGGGACACTGCCATTCACAAACCCGCAGAGTTATAAATAATAACTCTCGTCCACAAATATATTGAGGGAAGGCAACGAAGAGGATTTGAAAGCAAGGCAGAATTGCAGGAAACAGGTTTCGGGAGGTAGATTCGAATCGCCTTTAAAGCACATGAAAAGTCGCAAAACGTCGACAATGATGCCCTTGGCCAAAAAGGGCGTATGCGTTTTTTCCTGAATATATTCAGGAAAAAACGCATACGCCCTTTTTGGCCAACCAAGCAACCTGGAAAGGCAAATCAGCGCTACAAAGTAGTCTCGCTTCCCATCGGTCAAAAGGGCCATGCTGCAAAAAGTGTCAAAACCAGAAATGCAGGACAGGCCATGGAGAAATGGCAGCCTTGCTACGCTGATGGGCGGGATGTAAATTGCCAACAGCCACTCTGGAGAAGTGTACGGTGTGTCCTGAAACATCGAGAAAACACAGCTTAGGGAGCATAGGGCACGTCCACTCATGGGCGTATAAATTGGGAAAACTAAAAATCAGCAAGACACAGGCACCCCAAAGTTTAGGGCTGCTCTGTTGACAAGAACCTCCACTTCATGACACCTTAAATATCCCAGGAAAGAGAAAAATGGATAAAGAAGTTGTGGTCCTTATGTACAATGGAATATCACTCAGACATGAAATCAATGTCATAAGGCTAGGAGAAGCAAGATGATTGGATTTAGGTACGACGATTCTAAGTGAAATAAGTCACACAGAAAAAGACACTTATCATAAGCTATCACTTATAGAGGGAATGTAAAAACCGCTACACTTGAACTGAATTACAAAACAGAACAGAGTCACACGTTTAGAAAACACACTATGGCTGCTTAACGGGAAAGGTGAGGTGAGGTGATGCATAAAACAAGGGTTTCAAATTCGCTCAGATACCGTTCCATACACCCAATATGTAATAGACAAGACCTACTCCTTGCTCAGTGAACTGGACTCAACACCCCCTATTCACCGCACAAGAATATATGTGACTAGTAAGAATCTTAAAACCTATGTATCGATATCTGTCTGGAAGTGAGTCAAGTGGGTGTAAAGCCGCATAAACACAGCCGTTAAAAGCAGATAAACCCCATTATAAAAATAAATTACTTTTAAAAACCCGTAAAACAAAGACAGTGAAACAGAGAGAAATTCTTCCAAAATTCGGTCTGGGGCTGGGATGCAACCTGGATTGACCATATCTAGACATACAGCTGGATAAGACATAAGGGTGGACAGTCTTGGGGCTGAGAGTTTGGGTGAGCTTGGGTGAGCAAACGCAGAACCTTTAAAGTAATACTGCGTGGTACGCATCCCATGGGTCCCAAATCTCCAGGTTCAAGGGCATCTTCCTACATCGAAAACATACATGAGTAACCCAGAAGATGGTACACCGTGTGATTTTGAAAGGTTTCTAAAACACACCTCATTTCTCATCTCCTTGTGCTCGGGTTCGCCATTCCAGGTACTTTACTAGCAATCTCCCTACTTGGAGAATCAGCACCTTTAACCTCCTGTTCCCTACAGGTTGCAATTTGTCCTGAGGATGAACGGGAAGAGGGCCAACCAATGAGAGACTAGATCTAGGTGTTGGGACAGGCACAGGTCACTCTATTTTCCCATCAGGAAGAAGAATTAACCACAGGCTCAGCCTGCCGCCCAGAAGCAGAATAGGGCCTGAGGCAATCCCACGCTCTTAGGGCCAGCTCCCAAAAAAGCGAGTTGAAAAATGGAGCCCAGGGACACTGCCATTCACAAACCCGCAGAGTTATAAATGATAACTCTCGTCCACAAATATATTGAGGGAAGGCAACGAAGAGGATTTGAAAGCAAGGCAGAATTGCAGGAAACAGGTTTCGGGAGGTAGATTCGAATCGCCTTTAAAGCACATGAAAAGTCGCAAAACGTCGACAATGATGCCCTTGGCCAAAAAGGGCGTATGCGTTTTTTCCTGAATATATTCAGGAAAAAACGCATACGCCCTTTTTGGCCAACCAAGCAACCTGGAAAGGCAAATCAGCGCTACAAAGTAGTCTCGCTTCCCATCGGTCAAAAGGGCCATGCTGCAAAAAGTGTCAAAACCAGAAATGCAGGACAGGCCATGGAGAAATGGCAGCCTTGCTACGCTGATGGGCGGGATGTAAATTGCCAACAGCCACTCTGGAGAAGTGTACGGTGTGTCCTGAAACATCGAGAAAACACAGCTTAGGGAGCATAGGGCACGTCCACTCATGGGCGTATAAATTGGGAAAACTAAAAATCAGCAAGACACAGGCACCCCAAAGTTTAGGGCTGCTCTGTTGACAAGAACCTCCACTTCATGACACCTTAAATATCCCAGGAAAGAGAAAAATGGATAAAGAAGTTGTGGTCCTTATGTACAATGGAATATCACTCAGACATGAAATCAATGTCATAAGGCTAGGAGAAGCAAGATGATTGGATTTAGGTACGACGATTCTAAGTGAAATAAGTCACACAGAAAAAGACACTTATCATAAGCTATCACTTATAGAGGGAATGTAAAAACCGCTACACTTGAACTGAATTACAAAACAGAACAGAGTCACACGTTTAGAAAACACACTATGGCTGCTTAACGGGAAAGGTGAGGTGAGGTGATGCATAAAACAAGGGTTTCAAATTCGCTCAGATACCGTTCCATACACCCAATATGTAATAGACAAGACCTACTCCTTGCTCAGTGAACTGGACTCAACACCCCCTATTCACCGCACAAGAATATATGTGACTAGTAAGAATCTTAAAACCTATGTATTGATATCTGTCTGGAAGTGAGTCAAGTGGGTGTAAAGCCGCATAAACACAGCCGTTAAAAGCAGATAAACCCCATTATAAAAATAAATTACTTTTAAAAACCCGTAAAACAAAGACAGTGAAAGAGAGAGAAATTCTTACAAAATTCGTTCAGGGGCTGTGATGCAACCTGGATTGACCATATCTAGACCCACAGCTGGATGAGACATAAGGGTGGACACACTTGGGGCTGAGAGGTTGGGTGAGGTTGGGTGAGCAAACACAGACACTTTAAAGTAACACTGCCTGGTACCCATCCCATGGGTCCGAAATCTCCAGGTTCAAGGGCATATTCATACATCGAAAACATGCATGAGAAACCCAGAAGATGGTACACAGTGTGATTTTGAAAGGTTTCTAAAACGCACCTCATTTCTCATTTCCTTGTGTTCGGGTTCGCCATTCCAGCTACTTTACTAGAAATCTCCCTACTTGGAGAATCAGCACCTTTAACCTCCTGTTCCGTACAGTTTGCAATTTGTCCTGAGGATGAAAGGGAAGAGGGGCAACCAATGAGAGACTAGATCTAGGTGTTGGGACAGGCACAGGTCACTCTATTTTCCCATCAGGAAGAAGAATTAACCACAGGCTCAGCCTGCCCCCCGGAACCTGAATAGGGTCTGAGGCAATCCCGTGCTTTTGCGGACAGCTCCCAAAAAACACAGTTGAAAAATGGAGCTCAGGGGCACTGCCATTCACAAACCTGCAGAGTTATAAATGATAACTCTCTTCCACAAATATATTGAGGGAAGGCAACGAAGAGGATTTGGAAGCAAGGCAGAATTGCAGGAAACATGTTTCAGGAGGTAGATTCGAATCGCCTTTAAACATATGTAAAGTGGTAAAACTTCGACAATGATGCCCTTGGCCAAAAAGGGCGTATGCGTTTTTTCCTGAATATATTCAGGAAAAAACGCATACGCCCTTTTTGGCCAACCAAGCAACCTGGAAAGGCAAATCAGCGCTACAAAGAAGTCTCGCTTCCCATCGGTCAAAAGGGCCATGCTGCAAAAAGTGTCAAAACCAGAAATGCAGGACAGGCCATGGAGAAATGGCAGCCTTGCTACGCTGATGGGTGGGATGTAAATTGCCAACAGCCACTCTGGAGAAGAGTACGGTGTGTCCTGAAACATCGAAAAAACACAGCTTAGGGAGCATAGGGCACGTCCACTCATGGGCGTATAAATTGGGAAAACTAAAAATCAGCAAGACACAGGCACCCCAAAGTTTAGGGCTGCTCTGTTGACAAGAACCTCCACTTCATGACACCTTAAATATCCCAGGAAAGAGAAAAATGGATAAAGAAGTTGTGGTCCTTATGTACAATGGAATATCACTCAGACATGAAATCAATGTCATAAGGCTAGGAGAAGCAAGATGATTGGATTTAGGTACGACGATTCTAAGTGAAATAAGTCACACAGAAAAAGACACTTATCATAAGCTATCACTTATAGAGGGAATGTAAAAACCGCTACACTTGAACTGAATTACAAAACAGAACAGAGTCACACTTTTAGAAAACACACTATGGCTGCTTAACGGGAAAGGTGAGGTGAGGTGATGCATAAAACAAGGGTTTCAAATTCGCTCAGATACCGTTCCATACACCCAATATGTAATAGACAAGACCTACTCCTTGCTCAGTGAACTGGACTCAACACCCCCTATTCACCGCACAAGAATATATGTGACTAGTAAGAATCTTAAAACCTATGTATTGATATCTGTCTGGAAGTGAGTCAAGTGGGTGTAAAGCCGCATAAACACAGCCGTTAAAAGCAGATAAACCCCATTATAAAAATAAATTACTTTTAAAAACCCGTAAAACAAAGACAGTGAAACAGAGAGGAATTCTTCCAAAATTCGGTCTGGGGCTGGGATGCAACCTGGATTGACCATATCTAGACATACAGCTGGATGAGACATAAGGGTGGACACTCTTGGGGCTGAGAGTTTGGGTGAGGTTGGGTGAGCAAACGCAGAACCTTTAAAGTAATACTGCGTGGTACGCATCCCATGGGTCCCAAATCTCCAGGTTCAAGGGCATCTTCCTACATCGAAAACATACATGAGTAACCCAGAAGATGGTACACCGTGTGATTTTGAAAGGTTTCTAAAACGAACCTCATTTCTCATCTCCTTGTGCTCGAGTTCGCCATTCCAGGTACTTTACTAGCAATCTCCCTACTTGGAGAATCAGCACCTTTAACCTCCTGTTCCCTACAGGTTGCAATTTGTCCTGAGGATGAACGGGAAGAGGGCCAACCAATGAGAGACTAGATCTAGGTGTTGGGAAAGGCACAGGTCACTCTATTTTCCCATCAGGAAGAAGAATTAACCACAGGCTCAGGCTGCCGCCCAGAAGCAGAATAGGGCCTGAGGCAGTCCCACGCTCTTAGGGCCAGCTCCCAAAAAAGCGAGTTGAAAAATGGAGCCCAGGGACACTGCCATTCACAAACCCTCAGAGTTATAAATGATAACTCTCGTCCACAAATATATTGAGGGAAGGCAACGAAGAGGATTTGAAAGCAAGGCAGAATTGCAGGAAACAGGTTTCGGGAGGTAGATTCGAATCACCTTTAAAGCACATGAAAAGTCGCAAAACGTCGACAATGATGCCCTTAGCCAAAAAGGGCGTATGCGTTTTTTCCTGAATATATTCAGGAAAAAACGCATACGCCCTTTTTGGCCAACCAAGCAACCTGGAAAGGCAAATCAGCGCTACAAAGTAGTCTCGCTTCCATCGGTCAAAAGGGCCATGCTGCAAAAAGTGTCAAAACCAGAAATGCAGGACAGGCCATGGAGAAATGGCAGCCTTGCTACGCTGATGGGCGGGATGTAAATTGCCAACAGCCACTCTGGAGAATTGTACGGTGTGTCCTGAAACATCGAGAAAACACAGCTTAGGGAGCATAGGGCACGTCCACTCATGGGCGTATAAATTGGGAAAACTAAAAATCAGCAAGACACAGGCACCCCAAAGTTTAGGGCTGCTCTGTTGACAAGAACCTCCACTTCATGACACCTTAAATATCCCAGGAAAGAGAAAAATGGATAAAGAAGTTGTGGTCCTTATGTACAATGGAATATCACTCAGACATGAAATCAATGTCATAAGGCTAGGAGAAGCAAGATGATTGGATTTAGGTACGACGATTCTAAGTGAAATAAGTCACACAGAAAAAGACACTTATCATAAGCTATCACTTATAGAGGGAATGTAAAAACCGCTACACTTGAACTGAATTACAAAACAGAACAGAGTCACACTTTTAGAAAACACACTATGGCTGCTTAACGGGAAAGGTGAGGTGAGGTGATGCATAAAACAAGGGTTTCAAATTCGCTCAGATACCGTTCCATACACCCAATATGTAATAGACAAGACCTACTCCTTGCTCAGTGAACTGGACTCAACACCCCCTATTCACCGCACAAGAATATATGTGACTAGTAAGAATCTTAAAACCTATGTATTGATATCTGTCTGGAAGTGAGTCAAGTGGGTGTAAAGCCGCATAAACACAGCCGTTAAAAGCAGATAAACCCCATTATAAAAATAAATTACTTTTAAAAACCCGTAAAACAAAGACAGTGAAACAGAGAGGAATTCTTCCAAAATTCGGTCTGGGGCTGGGATGCAACCTGGATTGACCATATCTAGACATACAGCTGGATGAGACATAAGGGTGGACACTCTTGGGGCTGAGAGTTTGGGTGAGGTTGGGTGAGCAAACGCAGAACCTTTAAAGTAATACTGCGTGGTACGCATCCCATGGGTCCCAAATCTCCAGGTTCAAGGGCATCTTCCTACATCGAAAACATACATGAGTAACCCAGAAGATGGTACACCGTGTGATTTTGAAAGGTTTCTAAAACGAACCTCATTTCTCATCTCCTTGTGCTCGAGTTCGCCATTCCAGGTACTTTACTAGCAATCTCCCTACTTGGAGAATCAGCACCTTTAACCTCCTGTTCCCTACAGGTTGCAATTTGTCCTGAGGATGAACGGGAAGAGGGCCAACCAATGAGAGACTAGATCTAGGTGTTGGGACAGGCACAGGTCACTCTATTTTCCCATCAGGAAGAAGAATTAACCACAGGCTCAGGCTGCCGCCCAGAAGCAGAATAGGGCCTGAGGCAGTCCCACGCTCTTAGGGCCAGCTCCCAAAAAAGCGAGTTGAAAAATGGAGCCCAGGGACACTGCCATTCACAAACCCGCAGAGTTATAAATGATAACTCTCGTCCACAAATATATTGAGGGAAGGCAACGAAGAGGATTTGAAAGCAAGGCAGAATTGCAGGAAACAGGTTTCGGGAGGTAGATTCGAATCGCCTTTAAAGCACATGAAAAGTCGCAAAACGTCGACAATGATGCCCTTGGCCAAAAAGGGCGTATGCGTTTTTTCCTGAATATATTCAGGAAAAAACGCATACGCCCTTTTTGGCCAACCAAGCAACCTGGAAAGGCAAATCAGCGCTACAAAGTAGTCTCGCTTCCCATCGGTCAAAAGGGCCATGCTGCAAAAAGTGTCAAAACCAGAAATGCAGGACAGGCCATGGAGAAATGGCAGCCTTGCTATGCTGATGGGCGGGATGTAAATTGCCAACAGCCACTCTGGAGAAGAGTACGGTGTGTCCTGAAACATCGAGAAAACACAGCTTAGGGAGCATAGGGCACGTCCACTCATGGGCGTATAAATTGGGAAAACTAAAAATCAGCAAGACACAGGCACCCCAAAGTTTAGGGCTGCTCTGTTGACAAGAACCTCCACTTCATGACACCTTAAATATCCCAGGAAAGAGAAAAATGGATAAAGAAGTTGTGGTCCTTATGTACAATGGAATATCACTCAGACATGAAATCAATGTCATAAGGATAGAAAAAGCAAGATGAGTGGACTTAGGTACAATGATTCTAAGTGAAATAAGTCACACAGAAAAAGACACTTATCATAAGGTATCACTTATAGAGGGAATGTAAAAACCGCTACACTTGAACTGAATTACAAAACAGAACAGAGTCACACGTTTAGAAAACACACTATGGCTGCTTAACGGGAAAGGTGAGGTGGGGTGATGCATAAAACAAGGGTTTCAAATTGGCTCAGATACCGTTCCATACACCCAATATGTAATAGATAAGACCTACTCCTTGCTCATTGAACTGGACTCAACACCCCCTATTCACCGCACAAGAATATATGTAACTAGTAAGAATCTTAAAACCTATGTATTGATATCTGTCTGGAAGAGAGTCAAGTGGGTGTAAAGCCGCATAAACACAGCCGTGAAAAGCAGCTAAACCCCATTATAAAAATAAATTACTTTTAAAAACCCGTAAAACAAAGACAGTGAAAGAGAGAGAAATTCTTACAAAATTCGTTCAGGGGCTGTGATGCAACCTGGATTGACCATATCTAGACGCACAGCTGGATGAGACATAAGGGTGGACACACTTGGGGCTGAGAGGTTGGGTGAGGTTGGGTGAGCAAACACAGACCCTTTAAAGTAATACTGCCTGGTACACTTCCCATGGGTCCCAAATCTCCAGGTTGAAGGGCATATTCCTATATCGAAAACATGCATGAGAAACCCAGAAGGTGGTACACTGTGTGATTTTGAAAGGTTTCTAAAACGCACCTCATTTCTCATTTATTTGTGTTCGGGTTCGCCATTCCAGCTACTTTACTAGAAATCTCAGTACTTGGAGAATCAGCACCTTTAACCTCCTGTTCCGTACAGGTTGCAATTTGTCCTGAGGATGAAAGGGAAGAGGGGCAACCAATGAGAGACTAGATCTAGGTGTTGGGACAGGCACAGGTCACTCTATTTTCCCATCAGGAAGAAGAATTAACCACAGGCTCAGCCTGCCGCCCAGAAGCAGAATAGGGCCTGAGGCAATCCCACGCTCTTAGGGCCAGCTCCCAAAAAAGCGAGTTGAAAAATGGAGCCCAGGGACACTGCCATTCACAAACCCGCAGAGTTATAAATGATAACTCTCGTCCACAAATATATTGAGGGAAGGCAACGAAGAGGATTTGAAAGCAAGGCAGAATTGCAGGAAACAGGTTTCGGGAGGTAGATTCGAATCGCCTTTAAAGCACATGAAAAGTCGCAAAACGTCGACAATGATGTCCTTGGCCAAAAAGGGCGTATGCGTTTTTTCCTGAATATATTCAGGAAAAAACGCATACGCCCTTTTTGGCCAACCAAGCAACCTGGAAAGGCAAATCAGCGCTACAAAGTAGTCTCGCTTCCCATCGGTCAAAAGGGCCATGCTGCAAAAAGTGTCAAAACCAGAAATGCAGGACAGGCCATGGAGAAATGGCAGCCTTGCTACGCTGATGGGCGGGATGTAAATTGCCAACAGCCACTCTGGAGAAGTGTACGGTGTGTCCTGAAACATCGAGAAAACACAGCTTAGGGAGCATAGGGCACGTCCACTCATGGGCGTATAAATTGGGAAAACTAAAAATCAGCAAGACACAGGCACCCCAAAGTTTAGGGCTGCTCTGTTGACAAGAACCTCCACTTCACGACACCTTAAATATCCCAGGAAAGAGAAAAATGGATAAAGAAGTTGTGGTCCTTATGTACAATGGAATATCACTCAGACATGAAATCAATGTCATAAGGATAGAAAAAGCAAGATGAGTGGAATTAGGTACGATGATTCTAAATGAAATAAGTCACACAGAAAAAGACACTTATCATAAGCTATCACTTATAGAGGGAATGTAAAAACCGCTACACTTGAACTGAATTACAAAACAGAACAGAGTCACACGTTTAGAAAACACACTATGGCTGCTTAACGGGAAAGGTGAGGTGGGGTGATGCATAAAACAAGGGTTACAAATTGGCTCAGATACCGTTCCATACACCCAATATGTAATAGAAAAGACCGACTCCTTGCTCAGTGAACTGGACTCAACACCCCCTATTCACCACACAAGAATATATCTGACTAGTAAGAATCTTAAAACCTATGTATTGATATCTCTCTGGAAGTGAGTCAAGTGGGTGTAAAGCCGCATAAACACAGCCGTGAAAAGCAGCTAAACCCCATTATAAAAATAAATTACTTTTAAAAACCCGTAAAACAAAGACAGTGAAAGAGAGAGAAATTCTTACAAAATTCGTTCAGGGGCTGTGATGCAACCTGGATTGACCATATCTAGACCCACAGCTGGATGAGACATAAGGGTGGACACACTTGGGGCTGAGAGGTTGGGTGAGGTTGGGTGAGCAAACACAGACCCTTTAAAGTAACACTGCCTGGTACCCATCCCATGGGTCCGAAATCTCCAGGTTCAAGGGCATATTCATACATCGAAAACATGCATGAGAAACCCAGAAGATGGTACACAGTGTGATTTTGAAAGGTTTCTAAAACGCACCTCATTTCTCATTTCCTTGTGTTCGGGTTCGCCATTCCAGCTACATTACTAGAAATCTCCCTACTTGGAGAATCAGCACCTTTAACCTCCTGTTCCGTACAGTTTGCAATTTGTCCTGAGGATGAAAGGGAAGAGGGGCAACCAATGAGAGACTAGATCTATGTGTTGGGACAGGCACAGGTCACTCTATTTTCCCATCAGGAAGAAGAATTAACCACAGGCTCAGCCTGCCCCCCGGAACCTGAATAGGGTCTGAGGCAATCCCGTGCTTTTGCGGACAGCTCCGAAAAAAGACAGTTGAAAAATGGAGCTCAGGGGCACTGCCATTCACAAACCCGCAGAGGTATAAATGATAACTCTCTTCCACAAATATATTGAGGGAAGGCAACGAAGAGGATTTGGAAGCAAGGCAGAATTGCAGGAAACATGTTTCAGGAGGTAGATTCGAATCGCCTTTAAACATATGTAAAGTGGTAAAACTTCGACAATGATGCCCTTGGCCAAAAAGGGCGTATGCGTTTTTTCCTGAATATATTCAGGAAAAAACGCATACGCCCTTTTTGGCCAACCAAGCAACCTGGAAAGGCAAATCAGCGCTACAAAGAACTCTCGCTTCCCATCGGTCAAAAGGGCCATGCTGCAAAAAGTGTCAAAACCAGAAATGCAGGACAGGCCATGGAGAAATGGCAGCCTTGCTACGCTGATGGGTGGGATGTAAATTGCCAACAGCCACTCTGGAGAAGAGTACGGTGTGTCCTGAAACATCGAAAAAACACAGCTTAGGGAGCATAGGGCATGTCCACTCATGGGCGTATAAATTGGGAAAACTAAAAATCAGCAAGACACAGGCACCCCAAAGTTTAGGGCTGCTCTGTTGACAAGAACCTCCACTTCATGACACCTTAAATATCCCAGGAAAGAGAAAAATGGATAAAGAAGTTGTGGTCCTTATGTACAATGGAATATCACTCAGACATGAAATCAATGTCATAAGGCTAGGAGAAGCAAGATGATTGGATTTAGGTACGACGATTCTAAGTGAAATAAGTCACACAGAAAAAGACACTTATCATAAGCTATCACTTATAGAGGGAATGTAAAAACCGCTACACTTGAACTGAATTACAAAACAGAACAGAGTCACACTTTTAGAAAACACACTATGGCTGCTTAACGGGAAAGGTGAGGTGAGGTGATGCATAAAACAAGGGTTTCAAATTCGCTCAGATACCGTTCCATACACCCAATATGTAATAGACAAGACCTACTCCTTGCTCAGTGAACTGGACTCAACACCCCCTATTCACCGCACAAGAATATATGTGACAAGTAAGAATCTTAAAACCTATGTATTGATATCTGTCTGGAAGTGAGTCAAGTGGGTGTAAAGCCGCATAAACACAGCCGTTAAAAGCAGATAAACCCCATTATAAAAATAAATTACTTTTAAAAACCCGTAAAACAAAGACAGTGAAACAGAGAGGAATTCTTCCAAAATTCGGTCTGGGGCTGGGATGCAACCTGGATTGACCATATCTAGACATACAGCTGGATGAGACATAAGGGTGGACACTCTTGGGGCTGAGAGTTTGGGTGAGGTTGGGTGAGCAAACGCAGAACCTTTAAAGTAATACTGCGTGGTACGCATCCCATGGGTCCCAAATCTCCAGGTTCAAGGGCATCTTCCTACATCGAAAACATACATGAGTAACCCAGAAGATGGTACACTGTGTGATTTTGAAAGGTTTCTAAAACGCACCTCATTTCTCATTTCCTTGTGTTCGGGTTCGCCATTCCAGCTACTTTACTAGAAGTCTCAGTACTTGGAGAATCAGCACCTTTAACCTCCTGTTCCGTACAGGTTGCAATTTGTCCTGAGGATGAAAGGGAAGAGGGGCAACCAATGAGAGACTAGATCTAGGTGTTGGGACAGGCACAGGTCACTCTATTTTCCCATCAGGAAGAAGAATTAACCACAGGCTCAGGCTGCCGCCCAGAAGCAGAATAGGGCCTGAGGCAGTCCCACGCTCTTAGGGCCAGCTCCCAAAAAAGCGAGTTGAAAAATGGAGCCCAGGGACACTGCCATTCACAAACCCTCAGAGTTATAAATGATAACTCTCGTCCACAAATATATTGAGGGAAGGCAACGAAGAGGATTTGAAAGCAAGGCAGAATTGCAGGAAACAGGTTTCGGGAGGTAGATTCGAATCGCCTTTAAAGCACATGAAAAGTCGCAAAACGTCGACAATGATGCCCTTGGCCAAAAAGGGCGTATGCGTTTTTTCCTGAATATATTCAGGAAAAAACGCATACGCCCTTTTTGGCCAACCAAGCAACCTGGAAAGGCAAATCAGCGCTACAAAGTAGTCTCGCTTCCCATCGGTCAAAAGGGCCATGCTGCAAAAAGTGTCAAAACCAGAAATGCAGGACAGGCCATGGAGAAATGGCAGCCTTGCTATGCTGATGGGCGGGATGTAAATTGCCAACAGCCACTCTGGAGAAGAGTACGGTGTGTCCTGAAACATCGAGAAAACACAGCTTAGGGAGCATAGGGCACGTCCACTCATGGGCGTATAAATTGGGAAAACTAAAAATCAGCAAGACACAGGCACCCCAAAGTTTAGGGCTGCTCTGTTGACAAGAACCTCCACTTCATGACACCTTAAATATCCCAGGAAAGAGAAAAATGGATAAAGAAGTTGTGGTCCTTATGTACAATGGAATATCACTCAGACATGAAATCAATGTCATAAGGATAGAAAAAGCAAGATGAGTGGACTTAGGTACAATGATTCTAAGTGAAATAAGTCACACAGAAAAAGACACTTATCATAAGGTATCACTTATAGAGGGAATGTAAAAACCGCTACACTTGAACTGAATTACAAAACAGAACAGAGTCACACGTTTAGAAAACACACTATGGCTGCTTAACGGGAAAGGTGAGGTGGGGTGATGCATAAAACAAGGGTTTCAAATTGGCTCAGATACCGTTCCATACACCCAATATGTAATAGATAAGACCTACTCCTTGCTCATTGAACTGGACTCAACACCCCCTATTCACCGCACAAGAATATATGTAACTAGTAAGAATCTTAAAACCTATGTATTGATATCTGTCTGGAAGAGAGTCAAGTGGGTGTAAAGCCGCATAAACACAGCCGTGAAAAGCAGCTAAACCCCATTATAAAAATAAATTACTTTTAAAAACCCGTAAAACAAAGACAGTGAAAGAGAGAGAAATTCTTACAAAATTCGTTCAGGGGCTGTGATGCAACCTGGATTGACCATATCTAGACGCACAGCTGGATGAGACATAAGGGTGGACACACTTGGGGCTGAGAGGTTGGGTGAGGTTGGGTGAGCAAACACAGACCCTTTAAAGTAATACTGCCTGGTACACTTCCCATGGGTCCCAAATCTCCAGGTTGAAGGGCATATTCCTATATCGAAAACATGCATGAGAAACCCAGAAGGTGGTACACTGTGTGATTTTGAAAGGTTTCTAAAACGCACCTCATTTCTCATTTATTTGTGTTCGGGTTCGCCATTCCAGCTACTTTACTAGAAATCTCAGTACTTGGAGAATCAGCACCTTTAACCTCCTGTTCCGTACAGGTTGCAATTTGTCCTGAGGATGAAAGGGAAGAGGGGCAACCAATGAGAGACTAGATCTAGGTGTTGGGACAGGCACAGGTCACTCTATTTTCCCATCAGGAAGAAGAATTAACCACAGGCTCAGCCTGCCCCCCGGAACCTGAATAGGGTCTGAGGCAATCCCGTGCTTTTGCGGACAGCTCCCAAAAAAGACAGTTGAAAAATGGAGCTCAGGGGCACTGCCATTCACAAACCCGCAGAGTTATAAATGATAACTCTCTTCCACAAATATATTGAGGGAAGGCAACGAAGAGGATTTGAAAGCAAGGCAGAATTGCAGGAAACATGTTTCAGGAGGTAGATTCGAATCGCCTTTAAACATATGTAAAGTGGTAAAACTTCGACAATGATGCCCTTGGCCAAAAAGGGCGTATGCGTTTTTTCCTGAATATATTCAGGAAAAAACGCATACGCCCTTTTTGGCCAACCAAGCAACCTGGAAAGGCAAATCAGCGCTACAAAGAAGTCTCGCTTCCCATCGGTCAAAAGGGCCATGCTGCAAAAAGTGTCAAAACCAGAAATGCAGGACAGGCCATGGAGAAATGGCAGCCTTGCTATGCTGATGGGTGGGATGTAAATTGCCAACAGCCACTCTGGAGAAGTGTACTGTGTGTCCTGAAACATCGAAAAAACACAGCTTAGGGAGCATAGGGCACGTCCACTCATGGGCGTATAAATTGGGAAAACTAAAAATCAGCAAGACACAGGCACCCCAAAGTTTAGGGCTGCTCTGTTGACAAGAACCTCCACTTCATGACACCTTAAATATCCCAGGAAAGAGAAAAATGGATAAAGAAGTTGAGGTCCTTATGTACAATGGAATATCACTCAGACATGAAATCAATGTCATAAGGCTAGGAGAAGCAAGATGATTGGATTTAGGTACGATGATTCTAAGTGAAATAAGTCACACAGAAAAAGACACTTATCATAAGCTATCACTTATAGAGGGAATGTAAAAACCGCTACACTTGAACTGAATTACAAAACAGAACAGAGTCACACGTTTAGAAAACACACTATGGCTGCTTAACGGGAAAGGTGAGGTGAGGTGATGCATAAAACAAGGGTTTCAAATTCGCTCAGATACCGTTCCATACACCCAATATGTAATAGACAAGACCTACTCCTTGCTCAGTGAACTGGACTCAACACCCCCTATTCACCGCACAAGAATATATGTGACTAGTAAGAATCTTAAAACCTATGTATCGATATCTGTCTGGAAGTGAGTCAAGTGGGTGTAAAGCCGCATAAACACAGCCGTTAAAAGCAGATAAACCCCATTATAAAAATAAATTACTTTTAAAAACCCGTAAAACAAAGACAGTGAAACAGAGAGAAATTCTTCCAAAATTCGGTCTGGGGCTGGGATGCAACCTGGATTGACCATATCTAGACATACAGCTGGATAAGACATAAGGGTGGACAGTCTTGGGGCTGAGAGTTTGGGTGAGGTTGGGTGAGCAAACGCAGAACCTTTAAAGTAATACTGCGTGGTACGCATCCCATGGGTCCCAAATCTCCAGGTTCAAGGGCATCTTCCTACATCGAAAACATACATGAGTAACCCAGAAGATGGTACACCGTGTGATTTTGAAAGGTTTCTAAAACACACCTCATTTCTCATCTCCTTGTGCTCGGGTTCGCCATTCCAGGTACTTTACTAGCAATCTCCCTACTTGGAGAATCAGCACCTTTAACCTCCTGTTCCCTACAGGTTGCAATTTGTCCTGAGGATGAACGGGAAGAGGGCCAACCAATGAGAGACTAGATCTAGGTGTTGGGACAGGCACAGGTCACTCTATTTTCCCATCAGGAAGAAGAATTAACCACAGGCTCAGCCTGCCGCCCAGAAGCAGAATAGGGCCTGAGGCAATCCCACGCTCTTAGGGCCAGCTCCCAAAAAAGCGAGTTGAAAAATGGAGCCCAGGGACACTGCCATTCACAAACCCGCAGAGTTATAAATGATAACTCTCGTCCACAAATATATTGAGGGAAGGCAACGAAGAGGATTTGAAAGCAAGGCAGAATTGCAGGAAACAGGTTTCGGGAGGTAGATTCGAATCACCTTTAAAGCACATGAAAAGTCGCAAAACGTCGACAATGATGCCCTTGGCCAAAAAGGGCGTATGCGTTTTTTCCTGAATATATTCAGGAAAAAACGCATACGCCCTTTTTGGCCAACCAAGCAACCTGGAAAGGCAAATCAGCGCTACAAAGTAGTCTCGCTTCCCATCGGTCAAAAGGGCCATGCTGCAAAAAGTGTCAAAACCAGAAATGCAGGACAGGCCATGGAGAAATGGCAGCCTTGCTACGCTGATGGGCGGGATGTAAATTGCCAACAGCCACTCTGGAGAAGTGTACGGTGTGTCCTGAAACATCGAGAAAACACAGCTTAGGGAGCATAGGGCACGTCCACTCATGGGCGTATAAATTGGGAAAACTAAAAATCAGCAAGACACAGGCACCCCAAAGTTTAGGGCTGCTCTGTTGACAAGAACCTCCACTTCATGACACCTTAAATATCCCAGGAAAGAGAAAAATGGATAAAGAAGTTGTGGTCCTTATGTACAATGGAATATCACTCAGACATGAAATCAATGTCATAAGGCTAGGAGAAGCAAGATGATTGGATTTAGGTACGACGATTCTAAGTGAAATAAGTCACACAGAAAAAGACACTTATCATAAGCTATCACTTATAGAGGGAATGTAAAAACCGCTACACTTGAACTGAATTACAAAACAGAACAGAGTCACACGTTTAGAAAACACACTATGGCTGCTTAACGGGAAAGGTGAGGTGAGGTGATGCATAAAACAAGGGTTTCAAATTCGCTCAGATACCGTTCCATACACCCAATATGTAATAGACAAGACCTACTCCTTGCTCAGTGAACTGGACTCAACACCCCCTATTCACCGCACAAGAATATATGTGACTAGTAAGAATCTTAAAACCTATGTATCGATATCTGTCTGGAAGTGAGTCAAGTGGGTGTAAAGCCGCATAAACACAGCCGTTAAAAGCAGATAAACCCCATTATAAAAATAAATTACTTTTAAAAACCCGTAAAACAAAGACAGTGAAACAGAGAGAAATTCTTCCAAAATTCGGTCTGGGGCTGGGATGCAACCTGGATTGACCATATCTAGACATACAGCTGGATAAGACATAAGGGTGGACAGTCTTGGGGCTGAGAGTTTGGGTGAGGTTGGGTGAGCAAACGCAGAACCTTTAAAGTAATACTGCGTGGTACGCATCCCATGGGTCCCAAATCTCCAGGTTCAAGGGCATCTTCCTACATCGAAAACATACATGAGTAACCCAGAAGATGGTACACCGTGTGATTTTGAAAGGTTTCTAAAACACACCTCATTTCTCATCTCCTTGTGCTCGGGTTCGCCATTCCAGGTACTTTACTAGCAATCTCCCTACTTGGAGAATCAGCACTTTTAACCTCCTGTTCCCTACAGGTTGCAATTTGTCCTGAGGATGAACGGGAAGAGGGCCAACCAATGAGAGACTAGATCTAGGTGTTGGGACAGGCACAGGTCACTCTATTTTCCCATCAGGAAGAAGAATTAACCACAGGCTCAGCCTGCCGCCCAGAAGCAGAATAGGGCCTGAGGCAATCCCACGCTCTTAGGGCCAGCTCCCAAAAAAGCGAGTTGAAAAATGGAGCCCAGGGACACTGCCATTCACAAACCCGCAGAGTTATAAATGATAACTCTCGTCCACAAATATATTGAGGGAAGGCAACGAAGAGGATTTGAAAGCAAGGCAGAATTGCAGGAAACAGGTTTCGGGAGGTAGATTCGAATCGCCTTTAAAGCACATGAAAAGTCGCAAAACGTCGACAATGATGCCCTTGGCCAAAAAGGGCGTATGCGTTTTTTCCTGAATATATTCAGGAAAAAACGCATACGCCCTTTTTGGCCAACCAAGCAACCTGGAAAGGCAAATCAGCGCTACAAAGTAGTCTCGCTTCCCATCGGTCAAAAGGGCCATGCTGCAAAAAGTGTCAAAACCAGAAATGCAGGACAGGCCATGGAGAAATGGCAGCCTTGCTACGCTGATGGGCGGGATGTAAATTGCCAACAGCCACTCTGGAGAAGTGTACGGTGTGTCCTGAAACATCGAGAAAACACAGCTTAGGGAGCATAGGGCACGTCCACTCATGGGCGTATAAATTGGGAAAACTAAAAATCAGCAAGACACAGGCACCCCAAAGTTTAGGGCTGCTCTGTTGACAAGAACCTCCACTTCATGACACCTTAAATATCCCAGGAAAGAGAAAAATGGATAAAGAAGTTGTGGTCCTTATGTACAATGGAATATCACTCAGACATGAAATCAATGTCATAAGGCTAGGAGAAGCAAGATGATTGGATTTAGGTACGACGATTCTAAGTGAAATAAGTCACACAGAAAAAGACACTTATCATAAGCTATCACTTATAGAGGGAATGTAAAAACCGCTACACTTGAACTGAATTACAAAACAGAACAGAGTCACACGTTTAGAAAACACACTATGGCTGCTTAACGGGAAAGGTGAGGTGAGGTGATGCATAAAACAAGGGTTTCAAATTCGCTCAGATACCGTTCCATACACCCAATATGTAATAGACAAGACCTACTCCTTGCTCAGTGAACTGGACTCAACACCCCCTATTCACCGCACAAGAATATATGTGACTAGTAAGAATCTTAAAACCTATGTATTGATATCTGTCTGGAAGTGAGTCAAGTGGGTGTAAAGCCGCATAAACACAGCCGTTAAAAGCAGATAAACCCCATTATAAAAATAAATTACTTTTAAAAACCCGTAAAACAAAGACAGTGAAAGAGAGAGAAATTCTTACAAAATTCGTTCAGGGGCTGTGATGCAACCTGGATTGACCATATCTAGACCCACAGCTGGATGAGACATAAGGGTGGACACACTTGGGGCTGAGAGGTTGGGTGAGGTTGGGTGAGCAAACACAGACCCTTTAAAGTAACACTGCCTGGTACCCATCCCATGGGTCCGAAATCTCCAGGTTCAAGGGCATATTCATACATCGAAAACATGCATGAGAAACCCAGAAGATGGTACACAGTGTGATTTTGAAAGGTTTCTAAAACGCACCTCATTTCTCATTTCCTTGTGTTCGGGTTCGCCATTCCAGCTACTTTACTAGAAATCTCCCTACTTGGAGAATCAGCACCTTTAACCTCCTGTTCCGTACAGTTTGCAATTTGTCCTGAGGATGAAAGGGAAGAGGGGCAACCAATGAGAGACTAGATCTAGGTGTTGGGACAGGCACAGGTCACTCTATTTTCCCATCAGGAAGAAGAATTAACCACAGGCTCAGCCTGCCCCCCGGAACCTGAATAGGGTCTGAGGCAATCCCGTGCTTTTGCGGACAGCTCCCAAAAAACACAGTTGAAAAATGGAGCTCAGGGGCACTGCCATTCACAAACCCGCAGAGTTATAAATGATAACTCTCTTCCACAAATATATTGAGGGAAGGCAACGAAGAGGATTTGGAAGCAAGGCAGAATTGCAGGAAACATGTTTCAGGAGGTAGATTCGAATCGCCTTTAAACATATGTAAAGTGGTAAAACTTCGACAATGATGCCCTTGGCCAAAAAGGGCGTATGCGTTTTTTCCTGAATATATTCAGGAAAAAACGCATACGCCCTTTTTGGCCAACCAAGCAACCTGGAAAGGCAAATCAGCGCTACAAAGAACTCTCGCTTCCCATCGGTCAAAAGGGCCATGCTGCAAAAAGTGTCAAAACCAGAAATGCAGGACAGGCCATGGAGAAATGGCAGCCTTGCTACGCTGATGGGTGGGATGTAAATTGCCAACAGCCACTCTGGAGAAGAGTACGGTGTGTCCTGAAACATCGAAAAAACACAGCTTAGGGAGCATAGGGCACGTCCACTCATGGGCGTATAAATTGGGAAAACTAAAAATCAGCAAGACACAGGCACCCCAAAGTTTAGGGCTGCTCTGTTGACAAGAACCTCCACTTCATGACACCTTAAATATCCCAGGAAAGAGAAAAATGGATAAAGAAGTTGTGGTCCTTATGTACAATGGAATATCACTCAGACATGAAATCAATGTCATAAGGCTAGGAGAAGCAAGATGATTGGATTTAGGTACGACGATTCTAAGTGAAATAAGTCACACAGAAAAAGACACTTATCATAAGCTATCACTTATAGAGGGAATGTAAAAACCGCTACACTTGAACTGAATTACAAAACAGAACAGAGTCACACTTTTAGAAAACACACTATGGCTGCTTAACGGGAAAGGTGAGGTGAGGTGATGCATAAAACAAGGGTTTCAAATTCGCTCAGATACCGTTCCATACACCCAATATGTAATAGACAAGACCTACTCCTTGCTCAGTGAACTGGACTCAACACCCCCTATTCACCGCACAAGAATATATGTGACTAGTAAGAATCTTAAAACCTATGTATTGATATCTGTCTGGAAGTGAGTCAAGTGGGTGTAAAGCCGCATTAACACAGCCGTTAAAAGCAGATAAACCCCATTATAAAAATAAATTACTTTTAAAAACCCGTAAAACAAAGACAGTGAAACAGAGAGGAATTCTTCCAAAATTCGGTCTGGGGCTGGGATGCAACCTGGATTGACCATATCTAGACATACAGCTGGATGAGACATAAGGGTGGACACTCTTGGGGCTGAGAGTTTGGGTGAGGTTGGGTGAGCAAACGCAGAACCTTTAAAGTAATACTGCGTGGTACGCATCCCATGGGTCCCAAATCTCCAGGTTCAAGGGCATCTTCCTACATCGAAAACATACATGAGTAACCCAGAAGATGGTACACCGTGTGATTTTGAAAGGTTTCTAAAACGCACCTCATTTCTCATCTCCTTGTGCTCGAGTTCGCCATTCCAGGTACTTTACTAGCAATCTCCCTACTTGGAGAATCAGCACCTTTAACCTCCTGTTCCCTACAGGTTGCAATTTGTCCTGAGGATGAACGGGAAGAGGGCCAACCAATGAGAGACTAGATCTAGGTGTTGGGACAGGCACAGGTCACTCTATTTTCCCATCAGGAAGAAGAATTAACCACAGGCTCAGGCTGCCGCCCAGAAGCAGAATAGGGCCTGAGGCAATCCCACGCTCTTAGGGCCAGCTCCCAAAAAAGCGAGTTGAAAAATGGAGCCCAGGGACACTGCCATTCACAAACCCTCAGAGTTATAAATGATAACTCTCGTCCACAAATATATTGAGGGAAGGCAACGAAGAGGATTTGAAAGCAAGGCAGAATTGCAGGAAACAGGTTTCGGGAGGTAGATTCGAATCGCCTTTAAAGCACATGAAAAGTCGCAAAACGTCGACAATGATGCCCTTGGCCAAAAAGGGCGTATGCGTTTTTTCCTGAATATATTCAGGAAAAAACGCATACGCCCTTTTTGGCCAACCAAGCAACCTGGAAAGGCAAATCAGCGCTACAAAGTAGTCTCGCTTCCCATCGGTCAAAAGGGCCATGCTGCAAAAAGTGTCAAAACCAGAAATGCAGGACAGGCCATGGAGAAATGGCAGCCTTGCTATGCTGATGGGCGGGATGTAAATTGCCAACAGCCACTCTGGAGAAGAGTACGGTGTGTCCTGAAACATCGAGAAAACACAGCTTAGGGAGCATAGGGCACGTCCACTCATGGGCGTATAAATTGGGAAAACTAAAAATCAGCAAGACACAGGCACCCCAAAGTTTAGGGCTGCTCTGTTGACAAGAACCTCCACTTCATGACACCTTAAATATCCCAGGAAAGAGAAAAATGGATAAAGAAGTTGTGGTCCTTATGTACAATGGAATATCACTCAGACATGAAATCAATGTCATAAGGATAGAAAAAGCAAGATGAGTGGATTTAGGTACAATGATTCTAAGTGAAATAAGTCACACAGAAAAAGACACTTATCATAAGGTATCACTTATAGAGGGAATGTAAAAACCGCTACACTTGAACTGAATTACAAAACAGAACAGAGTCACACGTTTAGAAAACACACTATGGCTGCTTAACGGGAAAGGTGAGGTGGGGTGATGCATAAAACAAGGGTTTCAAATTGGCTCAGATACCGTTCCATACACCCAATATGTAATAGATAAGACCTACTCCTTGCTCATTGAACTGGACTCAACACCCCCTATTCACCGCACAAGAATATATGTGACTAGTAAGAATCTTAAAACCTATGTATTGATATCTGTCTGGAAGAGAGTCAAGTGGGTGTAAAGCCGCATAAACACAGCCGTGAAAAGCAGCTAAACCCCATTATAAAAATAAATTACTTTTAAAAACCCGTAAAACAAAGACAGTGAAAGAGAGAGAAATTCTTACAAAATTCGTTCAGGGGCTGTGATGCAACCTGGATTGACCATATCTAGACGCACAGCTGGATGAGACATAAGGGTGGACACACTTGGGGCTGAGAGGTTGGGTGAGGTTGGGTGAGCAAACACAGACCCTTTAAAGTAATACTGCCTGGTACACTTCCCATGGGTCCCAAATCTCCAGGTTGAAGGGCATATTCCTATATCGAAAACATGCATGAGAAACCCAGAAGGTGGTACACTGTGTGATTTTGAAAGGTTTCTAAAACGCACCTCATTTCTCATTTATTTGTGTTCGGGTTCGCCATTCCAGCTACTTTACTAGAAATCTCAGTACTTGGAGAATCAGCACCTTTAACCTCCTGTTCCGTACAGGTTGCAATTTGTCCTGAGGATGAAAGGGAAGAGGGGCAACCAATGAGAGACTAGATCTAGGTGTTGGGACAGGCACAGGTCACTCTATTTTCCCATCAGGAAGAAGAATTAACCACAGGCTCAGCCTGCCCCCCGGAACCTGAATAGGGTCTGAGGCAATCCCGTGCTTTTGCGGACAGCTCCCAAAAAAGACAGTTGAAAAATGGAGCTCAGGGGCACTGCCATTCACAAACCCGCAGAGTTATAAATGATAACTCTCTTCCACAAATATATTGAGGGAAGGCAACGAAGAGGATTTGAAAGCAAGGCAGAATTGCAGGAAACATGTTTCAGGAGGTAGATTCGAATCGCCTTTAAACATATGTAAAGTGGTAAAACTTCGACAATGATGCCCTTGGCCAAAAAGGGCGTATGCGTTTTTTCCTGAATATATTCAGGAAAAAACGCATACGCCCTTTTTGGCCAACCAAGCAACCTGGAAAGGCAAATCAGCGCTACAAAGAAGTCTCGCTTCCCATCGGTCAAAAGGGCCATGCTGCAAAAAGTGTCAAAACCAGAAATGCAGGACAGGCCATGGAGAAATGGCAGCCTTGCTATGCTGATGGGTGGGATGTAAATTGCCAACAGCCACTCTGGAGAAGTGTACTGTGTGTCCTGAAACATCGAAAAAACACAGCTTAGGGAGCATAGGGCACGTCCACTCATGGGCGTATAAATTGGGAAAACTAAAAATCAGCAAGACACAGGCACCCCAAAGTTTAGGGCTGCTCTGTTGACAAGAACCTCCACTTCATGACACCTTAAATATCCCAGGAAAGAGAAAAATGGATAAAGAAGTTGTGGTCCTTATGTACAATGGAATATCACTCAGACATGAAATCAATGTCATAAGGCTAGGAGAAGCAAGATGATTGGATTTAGGTACGACGATTCTAAGTGAAATAAGTCACACAGAAAAAGACACTTATCATATGCTATCACTTATAGAGGGAATGTAAAAACCGCTACACTTGAACTGAATTACAAAACAGAACAGAGTCACACGTTTAGAAAACACACTATGGCTGCTTAACGGGAAAGGTGAGGTGAGGTGATGCATAAAACAAGGGTTTCAAATTCGCTCAGATACCGTTCCATACACCCAATATGTAATAGACAAGACCTACTCCTTGCTCAGTGAACTGGACTCAACACCCCCTATTCACCGCACAAGAATATATGTGACTAGTAAGAATCTTAAAACCTATGTATCGATATCTGTCTGGAAGTGAGTCAAGTGGGTGTAAAGCCGCATAAACACAGCCGTTAAAAGCAGATAAACCCCATTATAAAAATAAATTACTTTTAAAAACCCGTAAAACAAAGACAGTGAAACAGAGAGAAATTCTTCCAAAATTCGGTCTGGGGCTGGGATGCAACCTGGATTGACCATATCTAGACATACAGCTGGATAAGACATAAGGGTGGACAGTCTTGGGGCTGAGAGTTTGGGTGAGCTTGGGTGAGCAAACGCAGAACCTTTAAAGTAATACTGCGTGGTACGCATCCCATGGGTCCCAAATCTCCAGGTTCAAGGGCATCTTCCTACATCGAAAACATACATGAGTAACCCAGAAGATGGTACACCGTGTGATTTTGAAAGGTTTCTAAAACACACCTCATTTCTCATCTCCTTGTGCTCGGGTTCGCCATTCCAGGTACTTTACTAGCAATCTCCCTACTTGGAGAATCAGCACCTTTAACCTCCTGTTCCCTACAGGTTGCAATTTGTCCTGAGGATGAACGGGAAGAGGGCCAACCAATGAGAGACTAGATCTAGGTGTTGGGACAGGCACAGGTCACTCTATTTTCCCATCAGGAAGAAGAATTAACCACAGGCTCAGCCTGCCGCCCAGAAGCAGAATAGGGCCTGAGGCAATCCCACGCTCTTAGGGCCAGCTCCCAAAAAAGCGAGTTGAAAAATGGAGCCCAGGGACACTGCCATTCACAAACCCGCAGAGTTATAAATGATAACTCTAGTCCACAAATATATTGAGGGAAGGCAACGAAGAGGATTTGAAAGCAAGGCAGAATTGCAGGAAACAGGTTTCGGGAGGTAGATTCGAATCGCCTTTAAAGCACATGAAAAGTCGCAAAACGTCGACAATGATGCCCTTGGCCAAAAAGGGCGTATGCGTTTTTTCCTGAATATATTCAGGAAAAAACGCATACGCCCTTTTTGGCCAACCAAGCAACCTGGAAAGGCAAATCAGCGCTACAAAGTAGTCTCGCTTCCCATCGGTCAAAAGGGCCATGCTGCAAAAAGTGTCAAAACCAGAAATGCAGGACAGGCCATGGAGAAATGGCAGCCTTGCTACGCTGATGGGCGGGATGTAAATTGCCAACAGCCACTCTGGAGAAGTGTACGGTGTGTCCTGAAACATCGAGAAAACACAGCTTAGGGAGCATAGGGCACGTCCACTCATGGGCGTATAAATTGGGAAAACTAAAAATCAGCAAGACACAGGCACCCCAAAGTTTAGGGCTGCTCTGTTGACAAGAACCTCCACTTCATGACACCTTAAATATCCCAGGAAAGAGAAAAATGGATAAAGAAGTTGTGGTCCTTATGTACAATGGAATATCACTCAGACATGAAATCAATGTCATAAGGCTAGGAGAAGCAAGATGATTGGATTTAGGTACGACGATTCTAAGTGAAATAAGTCACACAGAAAAAGACACTTATCATAAGCTATCACTTATAGAGGGAATGTAAAAACCGCTACACTTGAACTGAATTACAAAACAGAACAGAGTCACACGTTTAGAAAACACACTATGGCTGCTTAACGGGAAAGGTGAGGTGAGGTGATGCATAAAACAAGGGTTTCAAATTCGCTCAGATACCGTTCCATACACCCAATATGTAATAGACAAGACCTACTCCTTGCTCAGTGAACTGGACTCAACACCCCCTATTCACCGCACAAGAATATATGTGACTAGTAAGAATCTTAAAACCTATGTATCGATATCTGTCTGGAAGTGAGTCAAGTGGGTGTAAAGCCGCATAAACACAGCCGTTAAAAGCAGATAAACCCCATTATAAAAATAAATTACTTTTAAAAACCCGTAAAACAAAGACAGTGAAACAGAGAGAAATTCTTCCAAAATACGGTCTGGGGCTGGGATGCAACCTGGATTGACCATATCTAGACATACAGCTGGATAAGACATAAGGGTGGACAGTCTTGGGGCTGAGAGTTTGGGTGAGGTTGGGTGAGCAAACGCAGAACCTTTAAAGTCATACTGCGTGGTACGCATCCCATGGGTCCCAAATCTCCAGGTTCAAGGGCATCTTCCTACATCGAAAACATACATGAGTAACCCAGAAGATGGTACACCGTGTGATTTTGAAAGGTTTCTAAAACACACCTCATTTCTCATCTCCTTGTGCTCGGGTTCGCCATTCCAGGTACTTTACTAGCAATCTCCCTACTTGGAGAATCAGCACCTTTAACCTCCTGTTCCCTACAGGTTGCAATTTGTCCTGAGGATGAACGGGAAGAGGGCCAAACAATGAGAGACTAGATCTAGGTGTTGGGACAGGCACAGGTCACTCTATTTTCCCATCAGGAAGAAGAATTAACCACAGGCTCAGCCTGCCGCCCAGAAGCAGAATAGGGCCTGAGGCAATCCCACGCTCTTAGGGCCAGCTCCCAAAAAAGCGAGTTGCAAAATGGAGCCCAGGGACACTGCCATTCACAAACCCGCAGAGTTATAAATAATAACTCTCGTCCACAAATATATTGAGGGAAGGCAACGAAGAGGATTTGAAAGCAAGGCAGAATTGCAGGAAACAGGTTTCGGGAGGTAGATTCGAATCGCCTTTAAAGCACATGAAAAGTCGCAAAACGTCGACAATGATGCCCTTGGCCAAAAAGGGCGTATGCGTTTTTTCCTGAATATATTCAGGAAAAAACGCATACGCCCTTTTTGGCCAACCAAGCAACCTGGAAAGGCAAATCAGCGCTACAAAGTAGTCTCGCTTCCCATCGGTCAAAAGGGCCATGCTGCAAAAAGTGTCAAAACCAGAAATGCAGGACAGGCCATGGAGAAATGGCAGCCTTGCTACGCTGATGGGCGGGATGTAAATTGCCAACAGCCACTCTGGAGAAGTGTACGGTGTGTCCTGAAACATCGAGAAAACACAGCTTAGGGAGCATAGGGCACGTCCACTCATGGGCGTATAAATTGGGAAAACTAAAAATCAGCAAGACACAGGCACCCCAAAGTTTAGGGCTGCTCTGTTGACAAGAACCTCCACTTCATGACACCTTAAATATCCCAGGAAAGAGAAAAATGGATAAAGAAGTTGTGGTCCTTATGTACAATGGAATATCACTCAGACATGAAATCAATGTCATAAGGCTAGGAGAAGCAAGATGATTGGATTTAGGTACGACGATTCTAAGTGAAATAAGTCACACAGAAAAAGACACTTATCATAAGCTATCACTTATAGAGGGAATGTAAAAACCGCTACACTTGAACTGAATTACAAAACAGAACAGAGTCACACGTTTAGAAAACACACTATGGCTGCTTAACGGGAAAGGTGAGGTGAGGTGATGCATAAAACAAGGGTTTCAAATTCGCTCAGATACCGTTCCATACACCCAATATGTAATAGACAAGACCTACTCCTTGCTCAGTGAACTGGACTCAACACCCCCTATTCACCGCACAAGAATATATGTGACTAGTAAGAATCTTAAAACCTATGTATCGATATCTGTCTGGAAGTGAGTCAAGTGGGTGTAAAGCCGCATAAACACAGCCGTTAAAAGCAGATAAACCCCATTATAAAAATAAATTACTTTTAAAAACCCGTAAAACAAAGACAGTGAAACAGAGAGAAATTCTTCCAAAATTCGGTCTGGGGCTGGGATGCAACCTGGATTGACCATATCTAGACATACAGCTGGATAAGACATAAGGGTGGACAGTCTTGGGGCTGAGAGTTTGGGTGAGCTTGGGTGAGCAAACGCAGAACCTTTAAAGTAATACTGCGTGGTACGCATCCCATGGGTCCCAAATCTCCAGGTTCAAGGGCATCTTCCTACATCGAAAACATACATGAGTAACCCAGAAGATGGTACACCGTGTGATTTTGAAAGGTTTCTAAAACACACCTCATTTCTCATCTCCTTGTGCTCGGGTTCGCCATTCCAGGTACTTTACTAGCAATCTCCCTACTTGGAGAATCAGCACCTTTAACCTCCTGTTCCCTACAGGTTGCAATTTGTCCTGAGGATGAACGGGAAGAGGGCCAACCAATGAGAGACTAGATCTAGGTGTTGGGACAGGCACAGGTCACTCTATTTTCCCATCAGGAAGAAGAATTAACCACAGGCTCAGCCTGCCGCCCAGAAGCAGAATAGGGCCTGAGGCAATCCCACGCTCTTAGGGCCAGCTCCCAAAAAAGCGAGTTGAAAAATGGAGCCCAGGGACACTGCCATTCACAAACCCGCAGAGTTATAAATGATAACTCTCGTCCACAAATATATTGAGGGAAGGCAACGAAGAGGATTTGAAAGCAAGGCAGAATTGCAGGAAACAGGTTTCGGGAGGTAGATTCGAATCGCCTTTAAAGCACATGAAAAGTCGCAAAACGTCGACAATGATGCCCTTGGCCAAAAAGGGCGTATGCGTTTTTTCCTGAATATATTCAGGAAAAAACGCATACGCCCTTTTTGGCCAACCAAGCAACCTGGAAAGGCAAATCAGCGCTACAAAGTAGTCTCGCTTCCCATCGGTCAAAAGGGCCATGCTGCAAAAAGTGTCAAAACCAGAAATGCAGGACAGGCCATGGAGAAATGGCAGCCTTGCTACGCTGATGGGCGGGATGTAAATTGCCAACAGCCACTCTGGAGAAGTGTACGGTGTGTCCTGAAACATCGAGAAAACACAGCTTAGGGAGCATAGGGCACGTCCACTCATGGGCGTATAAATTGGGAAAACTAAAAATCAGCAAGACACAGGCACCCCAAAGTTTAGGGCTGCTCTGTTGACAAGAACCTCCACTTCATGACACCTTAAATATCCCAGGAAAGAGAAAAATGGATAAAGAAGTTGTGGTCCTTATGTACAATGGAATATCACTCAGACATGAAATCAATGTCATAAGGCTAGGAGAAGCAAGATGATTGGATTTAGGTACGACGATTCTAAGTGAAATAAGTCACACAGAAAAAGACACTTATCATAAGCTATCACTTATAGAGGGAATGTAAAAACCGCTACACTTGAACTGAATTACAAAACAGAACAGAGTCACACTTTTAGAAAACACACTATGGCTGCTTAACGGGAAAGGTGAGGTGAGGTGATGCATAAAACAAGGGTTTCAAATTCGCTCAGATACCGTTCCATACACCCAATATGTAATAGACAAGACCTACTCCTTGCTCAGTGAACTGGACTCAACACCCCCTATTCACCGCACAAGAATATATGTGACTAGTAAGAATCTTAAAACCTATGTATTGATATCTGTCTGGAAGTGAGTCAAGTGGGTGTAAAGCCGCATAAACACAGCCGTTAAAAGCAGATAAACCCCATTATAAAAATAAATTACTTTTAAAAACCCGTAAAACAAAGACAGTGAAAGAGAGAGAAATTCTTACAAAATTCGTTCAGGGGCTGTGATGCAACCTGGATTGACCATATCTAGACCCACAGCTGGATGAGACATAAGGGTGGACACACTTGGGGCTGAGAGGTTGGGTGAGGTTGGGTGAGCAAACACAGACACTTTAAAGTAACACTGCCTGGTACCCATCCCATGGGTCCGAAATCTCCAGGTTCAAGGGCATATTCATACATCGAAAACATGCATGAGAAACCCAGAAGATGGTACACAGTGTGATTTTGAAAGGTTTCTAAAACGCACCTCATTTCTCATTTCCTTGTGTTCGGGTTCGCCATTCCAGCTACTTTACTAGAAATCTCCCTACTTGGAGAATCAGCACCTTTAACCTCCTGTTCCGTACAGTTTGCAATTTGTCCTGAGGATGAAAGGGAAGAGGGGCAACCAATGAGAGACTAGATCTAGGTGTTGGGACAGGCACAGGTCACTCTATTTTCCCATCAGGAAGAAGAATTAACCACAGGCTCAGCCTGCCCCCCGGAACCTGAATAGGGTCTGAGGCAATCCCGTGCTTTTGCGGACAGCTCCCAAAAAACACAGTTGAAAAATGGAGCTCAGGGGCACTGCCATTCACAAACCTGCAGAGTTATAAATGATAACTCTCTTCCACAAATATATTGAGGGAAGGCAACGAAGAGGATTTGGAAGCAAGGCAGAATTGCAGGAAACATGTTTCAGGAGGTAGATTCGAATCGCCTTTAAACATATGTAAAGTGGTAAAACTTCGACAATGATGCCCTTGGCCAAAAAGGGCGTATGCGTTTTTTCCTGAATATATTCAGGAAAAAACGCATACGCCCTTTTTGGCCAACCAAGCAACCTGGAAAGGCAAATCAGCGCTACAAAGAAGTCTCGCTTCCCATCGGTCAAAAGGGCCATGCTGCAAAAAGTGTCAAAACCAGAAATGCAGGACAGGCCATGGAGAAATGGCAGCCTTGCTACGCTGATGGGTGGGATGTAAATTGCCAACAGCCACTCTGGAGAAGAGTACGGTGTGTCCTGAAACATCGAAAAAACACAGCTTAGGGAGCATAGGGCACGTCCACTCATGGGCGTATAAATTGGGAAAACTAAAAATCAGCAAGACACAGGCACCCCAAAGTTTAGGGCTGCTCTGTTGACAAGAACCTCCACTTCATGACACCTTAAATATCCCAGGAAAGAGAAAAATGGATAAAGAAGTTGTGGTCCTTATGTACAATGGAATATCACTCAGACATGAAATCAATGTCATAAGGCTAGGAGAAGCAAGATGATTGGATTTAGGTACGACGATTCTAAGTGAAATAAGTCACACAGAAAAAGACACTTATCATAAGCTATCACTTATAGAGGGAATGTAAAAACCGCTACACTTGAACTGAATTACAAAACAGAACAGAGTCACACTTTTAGAAAACACACTATGGCTGCTTAACGGGAAAGGTGAGGTGATGTGATGCATAAAACAAGGGTTTCAAATTCGCTCAGATACCGTTCCATACACCCAATATGTAATAGACAAGACCTACTCCTTGCTCAGTGAACTGGACTCAACACCCCCTATTCACCGCACAAGAATATATGTGACTAGTAAGAATCTTAAAACCTATGTATTGATATCTGTCTGGAAGTGAGTCAAGTGGGTGTAAAGCCGCATAAACACAGCCGTTAAAAGCAGATAAACCCCATTATAAAAATAAATTACTTTTAAAAACCCGTAAAACAAAGACAGTGAAACAGAGAGGAATTCTTCCAAAATTCGGTCTGGGGCTGGGATGCAACCTGGATTGACCATATCTAGACATACAGCTGGATGAGACATAAGGGTGGACACTCTTGGGGCTGAGAGTTTGGGTGAGGTTGGGTGAGCAAACGCAGAACCTTTAAAGTAATACTGCGTGGTACGCATCCCATGGGTCCCAAATCTCCAGGTTCAAGGGCATCTTCCTACATCGAAAACATACATGAGTAACCCAGAAGATGGTACACCGTGTGATTTTGAAAGGTTTCTAAAACGAACCTCATTTCTCATCTCCTTGTGCTCGAGTTCGCCATTCCAGGTACTTTACTAGCAATCTCCCTACTTGGAGAATCAGCACCTTTAACCTCCTGTTCCCTACAGGTTGCAATTTGTCCTGAGGATGAACGGGAAGAGGGCCAACCAATGAGAGACTAGATCTAGGTGTTGGGAAAGGCACAGGTCACTCTATTTTCCCATCAGGAAGAAGAATTAACCACAGGCTCAGGCTGCCGCCCAGAAGCAGAATAGGGCCTGAGGCAGTCCCACGCTCTTAGGGCCAGCTCCCAAAAAAGCGAGTTGAAAAATGGAGCCCAGGGACACTGCCATTCACAAACCCTCAGAGTTATAAATGATAACTCTCGTCCACAAATATATTGAGGGAAGGCAACGAAGAGGATTTGAAAGCAAGGCAGAATTGCAGGAAACAGGTTTCGGGAGGTAGATTCGAATCGCCTTTAAAGCACATGAAAAGTCGCAAAACGTCGACAATGATGCCCTTGGCCAAAAAGGGCGTATGCGTTTTTTCCTGAATATATTCAGGAAAAAACGCATACGCCCTTTTTGGCCAACCAAGCAACCTGGAAAGGCAAATCAGCGCTACAAAGTAGTCTCGCTTCCCATCGGTCAAAAGGGCCATGCTGCAAAAAGTGTCAAAACCAGAAATGCAGGACAGGCCATGGAGAAATGGCAGCCTTGCTATGCTGATGGGCGGGATGTAAATTGCCAACAGCCACTCTGGAGAAGAGTACGGTGTGTCCTGAAACATCGAGAAAACACAGCTTAGGGAGCATAGGGCACGTCCACTCATGGGCGTATAAATTGGGAAAACTAAAAATCAGCAAGACACAGGCACCCCAAAGTTTAGGGCTGCTCTGTTGACAAGAACCTCCACTTCATGACACCTTAAATATCCCAGGAAAGAGAAAAATGGATAAAGAAGTTGTGGTCCTTATGTACAATGGAATATCACTCAGACATGAAATCAATGTCATAAGGATAGAAAAAGCAAGATGAGTGGACTTAGGTACAATGATTCTAAGTGAAATAAGTCACACAGAAAAAGACACTTATCATAAGGTATCACTTATAGAGGGAATGTAAAAACCGCTACACTTGAACTGAATTACAAAACAGAACAGAGTCACACGTTTAGAAAACACACTATGGCTGCTTAACGGGAAAGGTGAGGTGGGGTGATGCATAAAACAAGGGTTTCAAATTGGCTCAGATACCGTTCCATACACCCAATATGTAATAGATAAGACCTACTCCTTGCTCATTGAACTGGACTCAACACCCCCTATTCACCGCACAAGAATATATGTGACTAGTAAGAATCTTAAAACCTATGTATTGATATCTGTCTGGAAGAGAGTCAAGTGGGTGTAAAGCCGCATAAACACAGCCGTGAAAAGCAGCTAAACCCCATTATAAAAATAAATTACTTTTAAAAACCCGTAAAACAAAGACAGTGAAAGAGAGAGAAATTCTTACAAAATTCGTTCAGGGGCTGTGATGCAACCTGGATTGACCATATCTAGACGCACAGCTGGATGAGACATAAGGGTGGACACACTTGGGGCTGAGAGGTTGGGTGAGGTTGGGTGAGCAAACACAGACCCTTTAAAGTAATACTGCCTGGTACACTTCCCATGGGTCCCAAATCTCCAGGTTGAAGGGCATATTCCTATATCGAAAACATGCATGAGAAACCCAGAAGGTGGTACACTGTGTGATTTTGAAAGGTTTCTAAAACGCACCTCATTTCTCATTTATTTGTGTTCGGGTTCGCCATTCCAGCTACTTTACTAGAAATCTCAGTACTTGGAGAATCAGCACCTTTAACCTCCTGTTCCGTACAGGTTGCAATTTGTCCTGAGGATGAAAGGGAAGAGGGGCAACCAATGAGAGACTAGATCTAGGTGTTGGGACAGGCACAGGTCACTCTATTTTCCCATCAGGAAGAAGAATTAACCACAGGCTCAGCCTGCCCCCCGGAACCTGAATAGGGTCTGAGGCAATCCCGTGCTTTTGCGGACAGCTCCCAAAAAAGACAGTTGAAAAATGGAGCTCAGGGGCACTGCCATTCACAAACCCGCAGAGTTATAAATGATAACTCTCTTCCACAAATATATTGAGGGAAGGCAACGAAGAGGATTTGAAAGCAAGGCAGAATTGCAGGAAACATGTTTCAGGAGGTAGATTCGAATCGCCTTTAAACATATGTAAAGTGGTAAAACTTCGACAATGATGCCCTTGGCCAAAAAGGGCGTATGCGTTTTTTCCTGAATATATTCAGGAAAAAACGCATACGCCCTTTTTGGCCAACCAAGCAACCTGGAAAGGCAAATCAGCGCTACAAAGAAGTCTCGCTTCCCATCGGTCAAAAGGGCCATGCTGCAAAAAGTGTCAAAACCAGAAATGCAGGACAGGCCATGGAGAAATGGCAGCCTTGCTATGCTGATGGGTGGGATGTAAATTGCCAACAGCCACTCTGGAGAAGTGTACTGTGTGTCCTGAAACATCGAAAAAACACAGCTTAGGGAGCATAGGGCACGTCCACTCATGGGCGTATAAATTGGGAAAACTAAAAATCAGCAAGACACAGGCACCCCAAAGTTTAGGGCTGCTCTGTTGACAAGAACCTCCACTTCATGACACCTTAAATATCCCAGGAAAGAGAAAAATGGATAAAGAAGTTGAGGTCCTTATGTACAATGGAATATCACTCAGACATGAAATCAATGTCATAAGGCTAGGAGAAGCAAGATGATTGGATTTAGGTACGATGATTCTAAGTGAAATAAGTCACACAGAAAAAGACACTTATCATAAGCTATCACTTATAGAGGGAATGTAAAAACCGCTACACTTGAACTGAATTACAAAACAGAACAGAGTCACACGTTTAGAAAACACACTATGGCTGCTTAACGGGAAAGGTGAGGTGAGGTGATGCATAAAACAAGGGTTTCAAATTCGCTCAGATACCGTTCCATACACCCAATATGTAATAGACAAGACCTACTCCTTGCTCAGTGAACTGGACTCAACACCCCCTATTCACCGCACAAGAATATATGTGACTAGTAAGAATCTTAAAACCTATGTATCGATATCTGTCTGGAAGTGAGTCAAGTGGGTGTAAAGCCGCATAAACACAGCCGTTAAAAGCAGATAAACCCCATTATAAAAATAAATTACTTTTAAAAACCCGTAAAACAAAGACAGTGAAACAGAGAGAAATTCTTCCAAAATTCGGTCTGGGGCTGGGATGCAACCTGGATTGACCATATCTAGACATACAGCTGGATAAGACATAAGGGTGGACAGTCTTGGGGCTGAGAGTTTGGGTGAGGTTGGGTGAGCAAACGCAGAACCTTTAAAGTAATACTGCGTGGTACGCATCCCATGGGTCCCAAATCTCCAGGTTCAAGGGCATCTTCCTACATCGAAAACATACATGAGTAACCCAGAAGATGGTACACCGTGTGATTTTGAAAGGTTTCTAAAACACACCTCATTTCTCATCTCCTTGTGCTCGGGTTCGCCATTCCAGGTACTTTACTAGCAATCTCCCTACTTGGAGAATCAGCACCTTTAACCTCCTGTTCCCTACAGGTTGCAATTTGTCCTGAGGATGAACGGGAAGAGGGCCAACCAATGAGAGACTAGATCTAGGTGTTGGGACAGGCACAGGTCACTCTATTTTCCCATCAGGAAGAAGAATTAACCACAGGCTCAGCCTGCCGCCCAGAAGCAGAATAGGGCCTGAGGCAATCCCACGCTCTTAGGGCCAGCTCCCAAAAAAGCGAGTTGAAAAATGGAGCCCAGGGACACTGCCATTCACAAACCCGCAGAGTTATAAATGATAACTCTCGTCCACAAATATATTGAGGGAAGGCAACGAAGAGGATTTGAAAGCAAGGCAGAATTGCAGGAAACAGGTTTCGGGAGGTAGATTCGAATCACCTTTAAAGCACATGAAAAGTCGCAAAACGTCGACAATGATGCCCTTGGCCAAAAAGGGCGTATGCGTTTTTTCCTGAATATATTCAGGAAAAAACGCATACGCCCTTTTTGGCCAACCAAGCAACCTGGAAAGGCAAATCAGCGCTACAAAGTAGTCTCGCTTCCCATCGGTCAAAAGGGCCATGCTGCAAAAAGTGTCAAAACCAGAAATGCAGGACAGGCCATGGAGAAATGGCAGCCTTGCTACGCTGATGGGCGGGATGTAAATTGCCAACAGCCACTCTGGAGAAGTGTACGGTGTGTCCTGAAACATCGAGAAAACACAGCTTAGGGAGCATAGGGCACGTCCACTCATGGGCGTATAAATTGGGAAAACTAAAAATCAGCAAGACACAGGCACCCCAAAGTTTAGGGCTGCTCTGTTGACAAGAACCTCCACTTCATGACACCTTAAATATCCCAGGAAAGAGAAAAATGGATAAAGAAGTTGTGGTCCTTATGTACAATGGAATATCACTCAGACATGAAATCAATGTCATAAGGCTAGGAGAAGCAAGATGATTGGATTTAGGTACGACGATTCTAAGTGAAATAAGTCACACAGAAAAAGACACTTATCATAAGCTATCACTTATAGAGGGAATGTAAAAACCGCTACACTTGAACTGAATTACAAAACAGAACAGAGTCACACGTTTAGAAAACACACTATGGCTGCTTAACGGGAAAGGTGAGGTGAGGTGATGCATAAAACAAGGGTTTCAAATTCGCTCAGATACCGTTCCATACACCCAATATGTAATAGACAAGACCTACTCCTTGCTCAGTGAACTGGACTCAACACCCCCTATTCACCGCACAAGAATATATGTGACTAGTAAGAATCTTAAAACCTATGTATCGATATCTGTCTGGAAGTGAGTCAAGTGGGTGTAAAGCCGCATAAACACAGCCGTTAAAAGCAGATAAACCCCATTATAAAAATAAATTACTTTTAAAAACCCGTAAAACAAAGACAGTGAAACAGAGAGAAATTCTTCCAAAATTCGGTCTGGGGCTGGGATGCAACCTGGATTGACCATATCTAGACATACAGCTGGATAAGACATAAGGGTGGACAGTCTTGGGGCTGAGAGTTTGGGTGAGGTTGGGTGAGCAAACGCAGAACCTTTAAAGTAATACTGCGTGGTACGCATCCCATGGGTCCCAAATCTCCAGGTTCAAGGGCATCTTCCTACATCGAAAACATACATGAGTAACCCAGAAGATGGTACACCGTGTGATTTTGAAAGGTTTCTAAAACACACCTGATTTCTCATCTCCTTGTGCTCGGGTTCGCCATTCCAGGTACTTTACTAGCAATCTCCCTACTTGGAGAATCAGCACTTTTAACCTCCTGTTCCCTACAGGTTGCAATTTGTCCTGAGGATGAACGGGAAGAGGGCCAACCAATGAGAGACTAGATCTAGGTGTTGTGACAGGCACAGGTCACTCTATTTTCCCATCAGGAAGAAGAATTAACCACAGGCTCAGCCTGCCGCCCAGAAGCAGAATAGGGCCTGAGGCAATCCCACGCTCTTAGGGCCAGCTCCCAAAAAAGCGAGTTGAAAAATGGAGCCCAGGGACACTGCCATTCACAAACCCGCAGAGTTATAAATGATAACTCTCGTCCACAAATATATTGAGGGAAGGCAACGAAGAGGATTTGAAAGCAAGGCAGAATTGCAGGAAACAGGTTTCGGGAGGTAGATTCGAATCGCCTTTAAAGCACATGAAAAGTCGCAAAACGTCGACAATGATGCCCTTGGCCAAAAAGGGCGTATGCGTTTTTTCCTGAATATATTCAGGAAAAAACGCATACGCCCTTTTTGGCCAACCAAGCAACCTGGAAAGGCAAATCAGCGCTACAAAGTAGTCTCGCTTCCCATCGGTCAAAAGGGCCATGCTGCAAAAAGTGTCAAAACCAGAAATGCAGGACAGGCCATGGAGAAATGGCAGCCTTGCTACGCTGATGGGCGGGATGTAAATTGCCAACAGCCACTCTGGAGAAGTGTACGGTGTGTCCTGAAACATCGAGAAAACACAGCTTAGGGAGCATAGGGCACGTCCACTCATGGGCGTATAAATTGGGAAAACTAAAAATCAGCAAGACACAGGCACCCCAAAGTTTAGGGCTGCTCTGTTGACAAGAACCTCCACTTCATGACACCTTAAATATCCCAGGAAAGAGAAAAATGGATAAAGAAGTTGTGGTCCTTATGTACAATGGAATATCACTCAGACATGAAATCAATGTCATAAGGCTAGGAGAAGCAAGATGATTGGATTTAGGTACGACGATTCTAAGTGAAATAAGTCACACAGAAAAAGACACTTATCATAAGCTATCACTTATAGAGGGAATGTAAAAACCGCTACACTTGAACTGAATTACAAAACAGAACAGAGTCACACGTTTAGAAAACACACTATGGCTGCTTAACGGGAAAGGTGAGGTGAGGTGATGCATAAAACAAGGGTTTCAAATTCGCTCAGATACCGTTCCATACACCCAATATGTAATAGACAAGACCTACTCCTTGCTCAGTGAACTGGACTCAACACCCCCTATTCACCGCACAAGAATATATGTGACTAGTAAGAATCTTAAAACCTATGTATTGATATCTGTCTGGAAGTGAGTCAAGTGGGTGTAAAGCCGCATAAACACAGCCGTTAAAAGCAGATAAACCCCATTATAAAAATAAATTACTTTTAAAAACCCGTAAAACAAAGACAGTGAAAGAGAGAGAAATTCTTACAAAATTCGTTCAGGGGCTGTGATGCAACCTGGATTGACCATATCTAGACCCACAGCTGGATGAGACATAAGGGTGGACACACTTGGGGCTGAGAGGTTGGGTGAGGTTGGGTGAGCAAACACAGACCCTTTAAAGTAACACTGCCTGGTACCCATCCCATGGGTCCGAAATCTCCAGGTTCAAGGGCATATTCATACATCGAAAACATGCATGAGAAACCCAGAAGATGGTACACAGTGTGATTTTGAAAGGTTTCTAAAACGCACCTCATTTCTCATTTCCTTGTGTTCGGGTTCGCCATTCCAGCTACTTTACTAGAAATCTCCCTACTTGGAGAATCAGCACCTTTAACCTCCTGTTCCGTACAGTTTGCAATTTGTCCTGAGGATGAAAGGGAAGAGGGGCAACCAATGAGAGACTAGATCTAGGTGTTGGGACAGGCACAGGTCACTCTATTTTCCCATCAGGAAGAAGAATTAACCACAGGCTCAGCCTGCCCCCCGGAACCTGAATAGGGTCTGAGGCAATCCCGTGCTTTTGCGGACAGCTCCCAAAAAACACAGTTGAAAAATGGAGCTCAGGGGCACTGCCATTCACAAACCCGCAGAGTTATAAATGATAACTCTCTTCCACAAATATATTGAGGGAAGGCAACGAAGAGGATTTGGAAGCAAGGCAGAATTGCAGGAAACATGTTTCAGGAGGTAGATTCGAATCGCCTTTAAACATATGTAAAGTGGTAAAACTTCGACAATGATGCCCTTGGCCAAAAAGGGCGTATGCGTTTTTTCCTGAATATATTCAGGAAAAAACGCATACGCCCTTTTTGGCCAACCAAGCAACCTGGAAAGGCAAATCAGCGCTACAAAGAACTCTCGCTTCCCATCGGTCAAAAGGGCCATGCTGCAAAAAGTGTCAAAACCAGAAATGCAGGACAGGCCATGGAGAAATGGCAGCCTTGCTACGCTGATGGGTGGGATGTAAATTGCCAACAGCCACTCTGGAGAAGAGTACGGTGTGTCCTGAAACATCGAAAAAACACAGCTTAGGGAGCATAGGGCACGTCCACTCATGGGCGTATAAATTGGGAAAACTAAAAATCAGCAAGACACAGGCACCCCAAAGTTTAGGGCTGCTCTGTTGACAAGAACCTCCACTTCATGACACCTTAAATATCCCAGGAAAGAGAAAAATGGATAAAGAAGTTGTGGTCCTTATGTACAATGGAATATCACTCAGACATGAAATCAATGTCATAAGGCTAGGAGAAGCAAGATGATTGGATTTAGGTACGACGATTCTAAGTGAAATAAGTCACACAGAAAAAGACACTTATCATAAGCTATCACTTATAGAGGGAATGTAAAAACCGCTACACTTGAACTGAATTACAAAACAGAACAGAGTCACACTTTTAGAAAACACACTATGGCTGCTTAACGGGAAAGGTGAGGTGAGGTGATGCATAAAACAAGGGTTTCAAATTCGCTCAGATACCGTTCCATACACCCAATATGTAATAGACAAGACCTACTCCTTGCTCAGTGAACTGGACTCAACACCCCCTATTCACCGCACAAGAATATATGTGACTAGTAAGAATCTTAAAACCTATGTATTGATATCTGTCTGGAAGTGAGTCAAGTGGGTGTAAAGCCGCATAAACACAGCCGTTAAAAGCAGATAAACCCCATTATAAAAATAAATTACTTTTAAAAACCCGTAAAACAAAGACAGTGAAACAGAGAGGAATTCTTCCAAAATTCGGTCTGGGGCTGGGATGCAACCTGGATTGACCATATCTAGACATACAGCTGGATGAGACATAAGGGTGGACACTCTTGGGGCTGAGAGTTTGGGTGAGGTTGGGTGAGCAAACGCAGAACCTTTAAAGTAATACTGCGTGGTACGCATCCCATGGGTCCCAAATCTCCAGGTTCAAGGGCATCTTCCTACATCGAAAACATACATGAGTAACCCAGAAGATGGTACACCGTGTGATTTTGAAAGGTTTCTAAAACGCACCTCATTTCTCATCTCCTTGTGCTCGAGTTCGCCATTCCAGGTACTTTACTAGCAATCTCCCTACTTGGAGAATCAGCACCTTTAACCTCCTGTTCCCTACAGGTTGCAATTTGTCCTGAGGATGAACGGGAAGAGGGCCAACCAATGAGAGACTAGATCTAGGTGTTGGGACAGGCACAGGTCACTCTATTTTCCCATCAGGAAGAAGAATTAACCACAGGCTCAGGCTGCCGCCCAGAAGCAGAATAGGGCCTGAGGCAGTCCCACGCTCTTAGGGCCAGCTCCCAAAAAAGCGAGTTGAAAAATGGAGCCCAGGGACACTGCCATTCACAAACCCTCAGAGTTATAAATGATAACTCTCGTCCACAAATATATTGAGGGAAGGCAACGAAGAGGATTTGAAAGCAAGGCAGAATTGCAGGAAACAGGTTTCGGGAGGTAGATTCGAATCGCCTTTAAAGCACATGAAAAGTCGCAAAACGTCGACAATGATGCCCTTGGCCAAAAAGGGCGTATGCGTTTTTTCCTGAATATATTCAGGAAAAAACGCATACGCCCTTTTTGGCCAACCAAGCAACCTGGAAAGGCAAATCAGCGCTACAAAGTAGTCTCGCTTCCCATCGGTCAAAAGGGCCATGCTGCAAAAAGTGTCAAAACCAGAAATGCAGGACAGGCCATGGAGAAATGGCAGCCTTGCTATGCTGATGGGCGGGATGTAAATTGCCAACAGCCACTCTGGAGAAGAGTACGGTGTGTCCTGAAACATCGAGAAAACACAGCTTAGGGAGCATAGGGCACGTCCACTCATGGGCGTATAAATTGGGAAAACTAAAAATCAGCAAGACACAGGCACCCCAAAGTTTAGGGCTGCTCTGTTGACAAGAACCTCCACTTCATGACACCTTAAATATCCCAGGAAAGAGAAAAATGGATAAAGAAGTTGTGGTCCTTATGTACAATGGAATATCACTCAGACATGAAATCAATGTCATAAGGATAGAAAAAGCAAGATGAGTGGACTTAGGTACAATGATTCTAAGTGAAATAAGTCACACAGAAAAAGACACTTATCATAAGGTATCACTTATAGAGGGAATGTAAAAACCGCTACACTTGAACTGAATTACAAAACAGAACAGAGTCACACGTTTAGAAAACACACTATGGCTGCTTAACGGGAAAGGTGAGGTGGGGTGATGCATAAAACAAGGGTTTCAAATTGGCTCAGATACCGTTCCATACACCCAATATGTAATAGATAAGACCTACTCCTTGCTCATTGAACTGGACTCAACACCCCCTATTCACCGCACAAGAATATATGTGACTAGTAAGAATCTTAAAACCTATGTATTGATATCTGTCTGGAAGAGAGTCAAGTGGGTGTAAAGCCGCATAAACACAGCCGTGAAAAGCAGCTAAACCCCATTATAAAAATAAATTACTTTTAAAAACCCGTAAAACAAAGACAGTGAAAGAGCGAGAAATTCTTACAAAATTCGTTCAGGGGCTGTGATGCAACCTGGATTGACCATATCTAGACGCACAGCTGGATGAGACATAAGGGTGGACACACTTGGGGCTGAGAGGTTGGGTGAGGTTGGGTGAGCAAACACAGACCCTTTAAAGTAATACTGCCTGGTACACTTCCCATGGGTCCCAAATCTCCAGGTTGAAGGGCATATTCCTATATCGAAAACATGCATGAGAAACCCAGAAGGTGGTACACTGTGTGATTTTGAAAGGTTTCTAAAACGCACCTCATTTCTCATTTCCTTGTGTTCGGGTTCGCCATTCCAGCTACTTTACTAGAAATCTCAGTACTTGGAGAATCAGCACCTTTAACCTCCTGTTCCGTACAGGTTGCAATTTGTCCTGAGGATGAAAGGGAAGAGGGGCAACCAATGAGAGACTAGATCTAGGTGTTGGGACAGGCACAGGTCACTCTATTTTCCCATCAGGAAGAAGAATTAACCACAGGCTCAGCCTGCCCCCCGGAACCTGAATAGGGTCTGAGGCAATCCCGTGCTTTTGCGGACAGCTCCCAAAAAAGACAGTTGAAAAATGGAGCTCAGGGGCACTGCCATTCACAAACCCGCAGAGTTATAAATGATAACTCTCTTCCACAAATATATTGAGGGAAGGCAACGAAGAGGATTTGAAAGCAAGGCAGAATTGCAGGAAACATGTTTCAGGAGGTAGATTCGAATCGCCTTTAAACATATGTAAAGTGGTAAAACTTCGACAATGATGCCCTTGGCCAAAAAGGGCGTATGCGTTTTTTCCTGAATATATTCAGGAAAAAACGCATACGCCCTTTTTGGCCAACCAAGCAACCTGGAAAGGCAAATCAGCGCTACAAAGAAGTCTCGCTTCCCATCGGTCAAAAGGGCCATGCTGCAAAAAGTGTCAAAACCAGAAATGCAGGACAGGCCATGGAGAAATGGCAGCCTTGCTATGCTGATGGGTGGGATGTAAATTGCCAACAGCCACTCTGGAGAAGTGTACTGTGTGTCCTGAAACATCGAAAAAACACAGCTTAGGGAGCATAGGGCACGTCCACTCATGGGCGTATAAATTGGGAAAACTAAAAATCAGCAAGACACAGGCACCCCAAAGTTTAGGGCTGCTCTGTTGACAAGAACCTCCACTTCATGACACCTTAAATATCCCAGGAAAGAGAAAAATGGATAAAGAAGTTGTGGTCCTTATGTACAATGGAATATCACTCAGACATGAAATCAATGTCATAAGGCTAGGAGAAGCAAGATGATTGGATTTAGGTACGACGATTCTAAGTGAAATAAGTCACACAGAAAAAGACACTTATCATAAGCTATCACTTATAGAGGGAATGTAAAAACCGCTACACTTGAACTGAATTACAAAACAGAACAGAGTCACACGTTTAGAAAACACACTATGGCTGCTTAACGGGAAAGGTGAGGTGAGGTGATGCATAAAACAAGGGTTTCAAATTCGCTCAGATACCGTTCCATACACCCAATATGTAATAGACAAGACCTACTCCTTGCTCAGTGAACTGGACTCAACACCCCCTATTCACCGCACAAGAATATATGTGACTAGTAAGAATCTTAAAACCTATGTATCGATATCTGTCTGGAAGTGAGTCAAGTGGGTGTAAAGCCGCATAAACACAGCCGTTAAAAGCAGATAAACCCCATTATAAAAATAAATTACTTTTAAAAACCCGTAAAACAAAGACAGTGAAACAGAGAGAAATTCTTCCAAAATTCGGTCTGGGGCTGGGATGCAACCTGGATTGACCATATCTAGACATACAGATGGATAAGACATAAGGGTGGACAGTCTTGGGGCTGAGAGTTTGGGTGAGGTTGGGTGAGCAAACGCAGAACCTTTAAAGTAATACTGCGTGGTACGCATCCCATGGGTCCCAAATCTCCAGGTTCAAGGGCATCTTCCTACATCGAAAACATACATGAGTAACCCAGAAGATGGTACACCGTGTGATTTTGAAAGGTTTCTAAAACACACCTCATTTCTCATCTCCTTGTGCTCGGGTTCGCCATTCCAGGTACTTTACTAGCAATCTCCCTACTTGGAGAATCAGCACCTTTAACCTCCTGTTCCCTACAGGTTGCAATTTGTCCTGAGGATGAACGGGAAGAGGGCCAACCAATGAGAGACTAGATCTAGGTGTTGGGACAGGCACAGGTCACTCTATTTTCCCATCAGGAAGAAGAATTAACCACAGGCTCAGGCTGCCGCCCAGAAGCAGAATAGGGCCTGAGGCAGTCCCACGCTCTTAGGGCCAGCTCCCAAAAAAGCGAGTTGAAAAATGGAGCCCAGGGACACTGCCATTCACAAACCCTCAGAGTTATAAATGATAACTCTCGTCCACAAATATATTGAGGGAAGGCAACGAAGAGGATTTGAAAGCAAGGCAGAATTGCAGGAAACAGGTTTCGGGAGGTAGATTCGAATCGCCTTTAAAGCACATGAAAAGTCGCAAAACGTCGACAATGATGCCCTTGGCCAAAAAGGGCGTATGCGTTTTTTCCTGAATATATTCAGGAAAAAACGCATACGCCCTTTTTGGCCAACCAAGCAACCTGGAAAGGCAAATCAGCGCTACAAAGTAGTCTCGCTTCCCATCGGTCAAAAGGGCCATGCTGCAAAAAGTGTCAAAACCAGAAATGCAGGACAGGCCATGGAGAAATGGCAGCCTTGCTATGCTGATGGGCGGGATGTAAATTGCCAACAGCCACTCTGGAGAAGAGTACGGTGTGTCCTGAAACATCGAGAAAACACAGCTTAGGGAGCATAGGGCACGTCCACTCATGGGCGTATAAATTGGGAAAACTAAAAATCAGCAAGACACAGGCACCCCAAAGTTTAGGGCTGCTCTGTTGACAAGAACCTCCACTTCATGACACCTTAAATATCCCAGGAAAGAGAAAAATGGATAAAGAAGTTGTGGTCCTTATGTACAATGGAATATCACTCAGACATGAAATCAATGTCATAAGGATAGAAAAAGCAAGATGAGTGGACTTAGGTACAATGATTCTAAGTGAAATAAGTCACACAGAAAAAGACACTTATCATAAGGTATCACTTATAGAGGGAATGTAAAAACCGCTACACTTGAACTGAATTACAAAACAGAACAGAGTCACACGTTTAGAAAACACACTATGGCTGCTTAACGGGAAAGGTGAGGTGGGGTGATGCATAAAACAAGGGTTTCAAATTGGCTCAGATACCGTTCCATACACCCAATATGTAATAGATAAGACCTACTCCTTGCTCATTGAACTGGACTCAACACCCCCTATTCACCGCACAAGAATATATGTGACTAGTAAGAATCTTAAAACCTATGTATTGATATCTGTCTGGAAGAGAGTCAAGTGGGTGTAAAGCCGCATAAACACAGCCGTGAAAAGCAGCTAAACCCCATTATAAAAATAAATTACTTTTAAAAACCCGTAAAACAAAGACAGTGAAAGAGAGAGAAATTCTTACAAAATTCGTTCAGGGGCTGTGATGCAACCTGGATTGACCATATCTAGACGCACAGCTGGATGAGACATAAGGGTGGACACACTTGGGGCTGAGAGGTTGGGTGAGGTTGGGTGAGCAAACACAGACCCTTTAAAGTAATACTGCCTGGTACACTTCCCATGGGTCCCAAATCTCCAGGTTGAAGGGCATATTCCTATATCGAAAACATGCATGAGAAACCCAGAAGGTGGTACACTGTGTGATTTTGAAAGGTTTCTAAAACGCACCTCATTTCTCATTTCCTTGTGTTCGGGTTCGCCATTCCAGCTACTTTACTAGAAATCTCAGTACTTGGAGAATCAGCACCTTTAACCTCCTGTTCCGTACAGGTTGCAATTTGTCCTGAGGATGAAAGGGAAGAGGGGCAACCAATGAGAGACTAGATCTAGGTGTTGGGACAGGCACAGGTCACTCTATTTTCCCATCAGGAAGAAGAATTAACCACAGGCTCAGCCTGCCCCCCGGAACCTGAATAGGGTCTGAGGCAATCCCGTGCTTTTGCGGACAGCTCCCAAAAAAGACAGTTGAAAAATGGAGCTCAGGGGCACTGCCATTCACAAACCCGCAGAGTTATAAATGATAACTCTCTTCCACAAATATATTGAGGGAAGGCAACGAAGAGGATTTGAAAGCAAGGCAGAATTGCAGGAAACATGTTTCAGGAGGTAGATTCGAATCGCCTTTAAACATATGTAAAGTGGTAAAACTTCGACAATGATGCCCTTGGCCAAAAAGGGCGTATGCGTTTTTTCCTGAATATATTCAGGAAAAAACGCATACGCCCTTTTTGGCCAACCAAGCAACCTGGAAAGGCAAATCAGCGCTACAAAGAAGTCTCGCTTCCCATCGGTCAAAAGGGCCATGCTGCAAAAAGTGTCAAAACCAGAAATGCAGGACAGGCCATGGAGAAATGGCAGCCTTGCTATGCTGATGGGTGGGATGTAAATTGCCAACAGCCACTCTGGAGAAGTGTACTGTGTGTCCTGAAACATCGAAAAAACACAGCTTAGGGAGCATAGGGCACGTCCACTCATGGGCGTATAAATTGGGAAAACTAAAAATCAGCAAGACACAGGCACCCCAAAGTTTAGGGCTGCTCTGTTGACAAGAACCTCCACTTCATGACACCTTAAATATCCCAGGAAAGAGAAAAATGGATAAAGAAGTTGTGGTCCTTATGTACAATGGAATATCACTCAGACATGAAATCAATGTCATAAGGCTAGGAGAAGCAAGATGATTGGATTTAGGTACGACGATTCTAAGTGAAATAAGTCACACAGAAAAAGACACTTATCATAAGCTATCACTTATAGAGGGAATGTAAAAACCGCTACACTTGAACTGAATTACAAAACAGAACAGAGTCACACGTTTAGAAAACACACTATGGCTGCTTAACGGGAAAGGTGAGGTGAGGTGATGCATAAAACAAGGGTTTCAAATTCGCTCAGATACCGTTCCATACACCCAATATGTAATAGACAAGACCTACTCCTTGCTCAGTGAACTGGACTCAACACCCCCTATTCACCGCACAAGAATATATGTGACTAGTAAGAATCTTAAAACCTATGTATCGATATCTGTCTGGAAGTGAGTCAAGTGGGTGTAAAGCCGCATAAACACAGCCGTTAAAAGCAGATAAACCCCATTATAAAAATAAATTACTTTTAAAAACCCGTAAAACAAAGACAGTGAAACAGAGAGAAATTCTTCCAAAATTCGGTCTGGGGCTGGGATGCAACCTGGATTGACCATATCTAGACATACAGCTGGATAAGACATAAGGGTGGACAGTCTTGGGGCTGAGAGTTTGGGTGAGGTTGGGTGAGCAAACGCAGAACCTTTAAAGTAATACTGCGTGGTACGCATCCCATGGGTCCCAAATCTCCAGGTTCAAGGGCATCTTCCTACATCGAAAACATACATGAGTAACCCAGAAGATGGTACACCGTGTGATTTTGAAAGGTTTCTAAAACACACCTCATTTCTCATCTCCTTGTGCTCGGGTTCGCCATTCCAGGTACTTTACTAGCAATCTCCCTACTTGGAGAATCAGCACCTTTAACCTCCTGTTCCCTACAGGTTGCAATTTGTCCTGAGGATGAACGGGAAGAGGGCCAACCAATGAGAGACTAGATCTAGGTGTTGGGACAGGCACAGGTCACTCTATTTTCCCATCAGGAAGAAGAATTAACCACAGGCTCAGCCTGCCGCCCAGAAGCAGAATAGGGCCTGAGGCAATCCCACGCTCTTAGGGCCAGCTCCCAAAAAAGCGAGTTGAAAAATGGAGCCCAGGGACACTGCCATTCACAAACCCGCAGAGTTATAAATGATAACTCTCGTCCACAAATATATTGAGGGAAGGCAACGAAGAGGATTTGAAAGCAAGGCAGAATTGCAGGAAACAGGTTTCGGGAGGTAGATTCGAATCGCCTTTAAAGCACATGAAAAGTCGCAAAACGTCGACAATGATGCCCTTGGCCAAAAAGGGCGTATGCGTTTTTTCCTGAATATATTCAGGAAAAAACGCATACGCCCTTTTTGGCCAACCAAGCAACCTGGAAAGGCAAATCAGCGCTACAAAGTAGTCTCGCTTCCCATCGGTCAAAAGGGCCATGCTGCAAAAAGTGTCAAAACCAGAAATGCAGGACAGGCCATGGAGAAATGGCAGCCTTGCTACGCTGATGGGCGGGATGTAAATTGCCAACAGCCACTCTGGAGAAGTGTACGGTGTGTCCTGAAACATCGAGAAAACACAGCTTAGGGAGCATAGGGCACGTCCACTCATGGGCGTATAAATTGGGAAAACTAAAAATCAGCAAGACACAGGCACCCCAAAGTTTAGGGCTGCTCTGTTGACAAGAACCTCCACTTCACGACACCTTAAATATCCCAGGAAAGAGAAAAATGGATAAAGAAGTTGTGGTCCTTATGTACAATGGAATATCACTCAGACATGAAATCAATGTCATAAGGATAGAAAAAGCAAGATGAGTGGAATTAGGTACGATGATTCTAAGTGAAATAAGTCACACAGAAAAAGACACTTATCATAAGCTATCACTTATAGAGGGAATGTAAAAACCGCTACACTTGAACTGAATTACAAAACAGAACAGAGTCACACGTTTAGAAAACACACTATGGCTGCTTAACGGGAAAGGTGAGGTGGGGTGATGCATAAAACAAGGGTTACAAATTGGCTCAGATACCGTTCCATACACCCAATATGTAATAGAAAAGACCGACTCCTTGCTCAGTGAACTGGACTCAACACCCCCTATTCACCACACAAGAATATATCTGACTAGTAAGAATCTTAAAACCTATGTATTGATATCTCTCTGGAAGTGAGTCAAGTGGGTGTAAAGCCGCATAAACACAGCCGTGAAAAGCAGCTAAACCCCATTATAAAAATAAATTACTTTTAAAAACCCGTAAAACAAAGACAGTGAAAGAGAGAGAAATTCTTACAAAATTCGTTCAGGGGCTGTGATGCAACCTGGATTGACCATATCTAGACCCACAGCTGGATGAGACATAAGGGTGGACACACTTGGGGCTGAGAGGTTGGGTGAGGTTGGGTGAGCAAACACAGACCCTTTAAAGTAACACTGCCTGGTACCCATCCCATGGGTCCGAAATCTCCAGGTTCAAGGGCATATTCATACATCGAAAACATGCATGAGAAACCCAGAAGATGGTACACAGTGTGATTTTGAAAGGTTTCTAAAACGCACCTCATTTCTCATTTCCTTGTGTTCGGGTTCGCCATTCCAGCTACTTTACTAGAAATCTCCCTACTTGGAGAATCAGCACCTTTAACCTCCTGTTCCGTACAGGTTGCAATTTGTCCTGAGGATGAAAGGGAAGAGGGGTAACCAATGAGAGACTAGATCTAGGTGTTGGGACAGGCACAGGTCACTCTATTTTCCCATCAGGAAGAAGAATTAACCACAGGCTCAGCCTGCCCCCCGGAACCTGAATAGGGTCTGAGGCAATCCCGTGCTTTTGCGGACAGCTCCCAAAAAAGACAGTTGAAAAATGGAGCTCAGGGGCACTGCCATTCACAAACCCGCAGAGTTATAAATGATAACTCTCTTCCACAAATATATTGAGGGAAGGCAACGAAGAGGATTTGAAAGCAAGGCAGAATTGCAGGAAACATGTTTCAGGAGGTAGATTCGAATCGCCTTTAAACATATGTAAAGTGGTAAAACTTCGACAATGATGCCCTTGGCCAAAAAGGGCGTATGCGTTTTTTCCTGAATATATTCAGGAAAAAACGCATACGCCCTTTTTGGCCAACCAAGCAACCTGGAAAGGCAAATCAGCGCTACAAAGAAGTCTCGCTTCCCATCGGTCAAAAGGGCCATGCTGCAAAAAGTGTCAAAACCAGAAATGCAGGACAGGCCATGGAGAAATGGCAGCCTTGCTACGCTGATGGGTGGGATGTAAATTGCGAACAGCCACTCTGGAGAAGAGTACGGTGTGTCCTGAAACATCGAAAAAACACAGCTTAGGGAGCATAGGGCACGTCCACTCATGGGCGTATAAATTGGGAAAACTAAAAATCAGCAAGACACAGGCACCCCAAAGTTTAGGGCTGCTCTGTTGACAAGAACCTCCACTTCATGACACCTTAAATATCCCAGGAAAGAGAAAAATGGATAAAGAAGTTGTGGTCCTTATGTACAATGGAATATCACTCAGACATGAAATCAATGTCATAAGTATAGAAAAAGCAAGATGAGTGGACTTAGGTACGATGATTCTAAGTGAAATAAGTCACACAGAAAAAGACACTTATCATAAGGTATCACTTATAGAGGGAATGTAAAAACCGCTACACTTGAACTGAATTACAAAACAGAACAGAGTCACACGTTTAGAAAACACACTATGGCTGCTTAACGGGAAAGGTGAGGTGGGGTGATGCATAAAACAAGGGTTTCAAATTGGCTCAGATACCGTTCCATACACCCAATATGTAATAGATAAGACCTACTCCTTGCTCATTGAACTGGACTCAACACCCCCTATTCACCGCACAAGAATATATCTGACTAGTAAGAATCTTAAAACCTATGTATTGATATCTGTCTGGAAGAGAGTCAGGTGGGTGTAAAGCCGCATAAACACAGCCGTGAAAAGCAGCTAAACCCCATTATAAAAATAAATTACTTTTAAAAACCCGTAAAACAAAGACAGTGAAAGAGAGAGAAATTCTTACAAAATTCGTTCAGGGGCTGTGATGCAACCTGGATTGACCATATCTAGACATACAGCTGGATAAGACATAAGGGTGGACAGTCTTGGGGCTGAGAGTTTGGGTGAGGTTGGGTGAGCAAACGCAGAACCTTTAAAGTAATACTGCGTGGTACGCATCCCATGGGTCCCAAATCTCCAGGTTCAAGGGCATCTTCCTACATCGAAAACATACATGAGTAACCCAGAAGATGGTACACCGTGTGATTTTGAAAGGTTTCTAAAACGCACCTCATTTCTCATCTCCTTGTGCTCGAGTTCGCCATTCCAGGTACTTTACTAGCAATCTCCCTACTTGGAGAATCAGCACCTTTAACCTCCTGTTCCCTACAGGTTGCAATTTGTCCTGAGGATGAACGGGAAGAGGGCCAACCAATGAGAGACTAGATCTAGGTGTTGGGACAGGCACAGGTCACTCTATTTTCCCATCAGGAAGAAGAATTAACCACAGGCTCAGGCTGCCGCCCAGAAGCAGAATAGGGCCTGAGGCAGTCCCACGCTCTTAGGGCCAGCTCCCAAAAAAGCGAGTTGAAAAATGGAGCCCAGGGACACTGCCATTCACAAACCCTCAGAGTTATAAATGATAACTCTCGTCCACAAATATATTGAGGGAAGGCAACGAAGAGGATTTGAAAGCAAGGCAGAATTGCAGGAAACAGGTTTCGGGAGGTAGATTCGAATCGCCTTTAAAGCACATGAAAAGTCGCAAAACGTCGACAATGATGCCCTTGGCCAAAAAGGGCGTATGCGTTTTTTCCTGAATATATTCAGGAAAAAACGCATACGCCCTTTTTGGCCAACCAAGCAACCTGGAAAGGCAAATCAGCGCTACAAAGTAGTCTCGCTTCCCATCGGTCAAAAGGGCCATGCTGCAAAAAGTGTCAAAACCAGAAATGCAGGACAGGCCATGGAGAAATGGCAGCCTTGCTATGCTGATGGGCGGGATGTAAATTGCCAACAGCCACTCTGGAGAAGAGTACGGTGTGTCCTGAAACATCGAGAAAACACAGCTTAGGGAGCATAGGGCACGTCCACTCATGGGCGTATAAATTGGGAAAACTAAAAATCAGCAAGACACAGGCACCCCAAAGTTTAGGGCTGCTCTGTTGACAAGAACCTCCACTTCATGACACCTTAAATATCCCAGGAAAGAGAAAAATGGATAAAGAAGTTGTGGTCCTTATGTACAATGGAATATCACTCAGACATGAAATCAATGTCATAAGGATAGAAAAAGCAAGATGAGTGGACTTAGGTACAATGATTCTAAGTGAAATAAGTCACACAGAAAAAGACACTTATCATAAGGTATCACTTATAGAGGGAATGTAAAAACCGCTACACTTGAACTGAATTACAAAACAGAACAGAGTCACACGTTTAGAAAACACACTATGGCTGCTTAACGGGAAAGGTGAGGTGGGGTGATGCATAAAACAAGGGTTTCAAATTGGCTCAGATACCGTTCCATACACCCAATATGTAATAGATAAGACCTACTCCTTGCTCATTGAACTGGACTCAACACCCCCTATTCACCGCACAAGAATATATGTGACTAGTAAGAATCTTAAAACCTATGTATTGATATCTGTCTGGAAGAGAGTCAAGTGGGTGTAAAGCCGCATAAACACAGCCGTGAAAAGCAGCTAAACCCCATTATAAAAATAAATTACTTTTAAAAACCCGTAAAACAAAGACAGTGAAAGAGAGAGAAATTCTTACAAAATTCGTTCAGGGGCTGTGATGCAACCTGGATTGACCATATCTAGACGCACAGCTGGATGAGACATAAGGGTGGACACACTTGGGGCTGAGAGGTTGGGTGAGGTTGGGTGAGCAAACACAGACCCTTTAAAGTAATACTGCCTGGTACACTTCCCATGGGTCCCAAATCTCCAGGTTGAAGGGCATATTCCTATATCGAAAACATGCATGAGAAACCCAGAAGGTGGTACACTGTGTGATTTTGAAAGGTTTCTAAAACGCACCTCATTTCTCATTTCCTTGTGTTCGGGTTCGCCATTCCAGCTACTTTACTAGAAATCTCAGTACTTGGAGAATCAGCACCTTTAACCTCCTGTTCCGTACAGGTTGCAATTTGTCCTGAGGATGAAAGGGAAGAGGGGCAACCAATGAGAGACTAGATCTAGGTGTTGGGACAGGCACAGGTCACTCTATTTTCCCATCAGGAAGAAGAATTAACCACAGGCTCAGCCTGCCCCCCGGAACCTGAATAGGGTCTGAGGCAATCCCGTGCTTTTGCGGACAGCTCCCAAAAAAGACAGTTGAAAAATGGAGCTCAGGGGCACTGCCATTCACAAACCCGCAGAGTTATAAATGATAACTCTCTTCCACAAATATATTGAGGGAAGGCAACGAAGAGGATTTGAAAGCAAGGCAGAATTGCAGGAAACATGTTTCAGGAGGTAGATTCGAATCGCCTTTAAACATATGTAAAGTGGTAAAACTTCGACAATGATGCCCTTGGCCAAAAAGGGCGTATGCGTTTTTTCCTGAATATATTCAGGAAAAAACGCATACGCCCTTTTTGGCCAACCAAGCAACCTGGAAAGGCAAATCAGCGCTACAAAGAAGTCTCGCTTCCCATCGGTCAAAAGGGCCATGCTGCAAAAAGTGTCAAAACCAGAAATGCAGGACAGGCCATGGAGAAATGGCAGCCTTGCTATGCTGATGGGTGGGATGTAAATTGCCAACAGCCACTCTGGAGAAGTGTACTGTGTGTCCTGAAACATCGAAAAAACACAGCTTAGGGAGCATAGGGCACGTCCACTCATGGGCGTATAAATTGGGAAAACTAAAAATCAGCAAGACACAGGCACCCCAAAGTTTAGGGCTGCTCTGTTGACAAGAACCTCCACTTCATGACACCTTAAATATCCCAGGAAAGAGAAAAATGGATAAAGAAGTTGTGGTCCTTATGTACAATGGAATATCACTCAGACATGAAATCAATGTCATAAGGCTAGGAGAAGCAAGATGATTGGATTTAGGTACGACGATTCTAAGTGAAATAAGTCACACAGAAAAAGACACTTATCATAAGCTATCACTTATAGAGGGAATGTAAAAACCGCTACACTTGAACTGAATTACAAAACAGAACAGAGTCACACGTTTAGAAAACACACTATGGCTGCTTAACGGGAAAGGTGAGGTGAGGTGATGCATAAAACAAGGGTTTCAAATTCGCTCAGATACCGTTCCATACACCCAATATGTAATAGACAAGACCTACTCCTTGCTCAGTGAACTGGACTCAACACCCCCTATTCACCGCACAAGAATATATGTGACTAGTAAGAATCTTAAAACCTATGTATCGATATCTGTCTGGAAGTGAGTCAAGTGGGTGTAAAGCCGCATAAACACAGCCGTTAAAAGCAGATAAACCCCATTATAAAAATAAATTACTTTTAAAAACCCGTAAAACAAAGACAGTGAAACAGAGAGAAATTCTTCCAAAATTCGGTCTGGGGCTGGGATGCAACCTGGATTGACCATATCTAGACATACAGATGGATAAGACATAAGGGTGGACAGTCTTGGGGCTGAGAGTTTGGGTGAGGTTGGGTGAGCAAACGCAGAACCTTTAAAGTAATACTGCGTGGTACGCATCCCATGGGTCCCAAATCTCCAGGTTCAAGGGCATCTTCCTACATCGAAAACATACATGAGTAACCCAGAAGATGGTACACCGTGTGATTTTGAAAGGTTTCTAAAACACACCTCATTTCTCATCTCCTTGTGCTCGGGTTCGCCATTCCAGGTACTTTACTAGCAATCTCCCTACTTGGAGAATCAGCACCTTTAACCTCCTGTTCCCTACAGGTTGCAATTTGTCCTGAGGATGAACGGGAAGAGGGCCAACCAATGAGAGACTAGATCTAGGTGTTGGGACAGGCACAGGTCACTCTATTTTCCCATCAGGAAGAAGAATTAACCACAGGCTCAGGCTGCCGCCCAGAAGCAGAATAGGGCCTGAGGCAGTCCCACGCTCTTAGGGCCAGCTCCCAAAAAAGCGAGTTGAAAAATGGAGCCCAGGGACACTGCCATTCACAAACCCTCAGAGTTATAAATGATAACTCTCGTCCACAAATATATTGAGGGAAGGCAACGAAGAGGATTTGAAAGCAAGGCAGAATTGCAGGAAACAGGTTTCGGGAGGTAGATTCGAATCGCCTTTAAAGCACATGAAAAGTCGCAAAACGTCGACAATGATGCCCTTGGCCAAAAAGGGCGTATGCGTTTTTTCCTGAATATATTCAGGAAAAAACGCATACGCCCTTTTTGGCCAACCAAGCAACCTGGAAAGGCAAATCAGCGCTACAAAGTAGTCTCGCTTCCCATCGGTCAAAAGGGCCATGCTGCAAAAAGTGTCAAAACCAGAAATGCAGGACAGGCCATGGAGAAATGGCAGCCTTGCTACGCTGATGGGCGGGATGTAAATTGCCAACAGCCACTCTGGAGAAGAGTACGGTGTGTCCTGAAACATCGAGAAAACACAGCTTAGGGAGCATAGGGCACGTCCACTCATGGGCGTATAAATTGGGAAAACTAAAAATCAGCAAGACACAGGCACCCCAAAGTTTAGGGCTGCTCTGTTGACAAGAACCTCCACTTCATGACACCTTAAATATCCCAGGAAAGAGAAAAATGGATAAAGAAGTTGTGGTCCTTATGTACAATGGAATATCACTCAGACATGAAATCAATGTCATAAGGATAGAAAAAGCAAGATGAGTGGACTTAGGTACAATGATTCTAAGTGAAATAAGTCACACAGAAAAAGACACTTATCATAAGGTATCACTTATAGAGGGAATGTAAAAACCGCTACACTTGAACTGAATTACAAAACAGAACAGAGTCACACGTTTAGAAAACACACTATGGCTGCTTAACGGGAAAGGTGAGGTGGGGTGATGCATAAAACAAGGGTTTCAAATTGGCTCAGATACCGTTCCATACACCCAATATGTAATAGATAAGACCTACTCCTTGCTCATTGAACTGGACTCAACACCCCCTATTCACCGCACAAGAATATATGTGACTAGTAAGAATCTTAAAACCTATGTATTGATATCTGTCTGGAAGAGAGTCAAGTGGGTGTAAAGCCGCATAAACACAGCCGTGAAAAGCAGCTAAACCCCATTATAAAAATAAATTACTTTTAAAAACCCGTAAAACAAAGACAGTGAAAGAGAGAGAAATTCTTACAAAATTCGTTCAGGGGCTGTGATGCAACCTGGATTGACCATATCTAGACGCACAGCTGGATGAGACATAAGGGTGGACACACTTGGGGCTGAGAGGTTGGGTGAGGTTGGGTGAGCAAACACAGACCCTTTAAAGTAATACTGCCTGGTACACTTCCCATGGGTCCCAAATCTCCAGGTTGAAGGGCATATTCCTATATCGAAAACATGCATGAGAAACCCAGAAGGTGGTACACTGTGTGATTTTGAAAGGTTTCTAAAACGCACCTCATTTCTCATTTCCTTGTGTTCGGGTTCGCCATTCCAGCTACTTTACTAGAAATCTCAGTACTTGGAGAATCAGCACCTTTAACCTCCTGTTCCGTACAGGTTGCAATTTGTCCTGAGGATGAAAGGGAAGAGGGGCAACCAATGAGAGACTAGATCTAGGTGTTGGGACAGGCACAGGTCACTCTATTTTCCCATCAGGAAGAAGAATTAACCACAGGCTCAGCCTGCCCCCCGGAACCTGAATAGGGTCTGAGGCAATCCCGTGCTTTTGCGGACAGCTCCCAAAAAAGACAGTTGAAAAATGGAGCTCAGGGGCACTGCCATTCACAAACCCGCAGAGTTATAAATGATAACTCTCTTCCACAAATATATTGAGGGAAGGCAACGAAGAGGATTTGAAAGCAAGGCAGAATTGCAGGAAACATGTTTCAGGAGGTAGATTCGAATCGCCTTTAAACATATGTAAAGTGGTAAAACTTCGACAATGATGCCCTTGGCCAAAAAGGGCGTATGCGTTTTTTCCTGAATATATTCAGGAAAAAACGCATACGCCCTTTTTGGCCAACCAAGCAACCTGGAAAGGCAAATCAGCGCTACAAAGAAGTCTCGCTTCCCATCGGTCAAAAGGGCCATGCTGCAAAAAGTGTCAAAACCAGAAATGCAGGACAGGCCATGGAGAAATGGCAGCCTTGCTATGCTGATGGGTGGGATGTAAATTGCCAACAGCCACTCTGGAGAAGTGTACTGTGTGTCCTGAAACATCGAAAAAACACAGCTTAGGGAGCATAGGGCACGTCCACTCATGGGCGTATAAATTGGGAAAACTAAAAATCAGCAAGACACAGGCACCCCAAAGTTTAGGGCTGCTCTGTTGACAAGAACCTCCACTTCATGACACCTTAAATATCCCAGGAAAGAGAAAAATGGATAAAGAAGTTGTGGTCCTTATGTACAATGGAATATCACTCAGACATGAAATCAATGTCATAAGGCTAGGAGAAGCAAGATGATTGGATTTAGGTACGACGATTCTAAGTGAAATAAGTCACACAGAAAAAGACACTTATCATAAGCTATCACTTATAGAGGGAATGTAAAAACCGCTACACTTGAACTGAATTACAAAACAGAACAGAGTCACACGTTTAGAAAACACACTATGGCTGCTTAACGGGAAAGGTGAGGTGAGGTGATGCATAAAACAAGGGTTTCAAATTCGCTCAGATACCGTTCCATACACCCAATATGTAATAGACAAGACCTACTCCTTGCTCAGTGAACTGGACTCAACACCCCCTATTCACCGCACAAGAATATATGTGACTAGTAAGAATCTTAAAACCTATGTATCGATATCTGTCTGGAAGTGAGTCAAGTGGGTGTAAAGCCGCATAAACACAGCCGTTAAAAGCAGATAAACCCCATTATAAAAATAAATTACTTTTAAAAACCCGTAAAACAAAGACAGTGAAACAGAGAGAAATTCTTCCAAAATTCGGTCTGGGGCTGGGATGCAACCTGGATTGACCATATCTAGACATACAGCTGGATAAGACATAAGGGTGGACAGTCTTGGGGCTGAGAGTTTGGGTGAGGTTGGGTGAGCAAACGCAGAACCTTTAAAGTAATACTGCGTGGTACGCATCCCATGGGTCCCAAATCTCCAGGTTCAAGGGCATCTTCCTACATCGAAAACATACATGAGTAACCCAGAAGATGGTACACCGTGTGATTTTGAAAGGTTTCTAAAACACACCTCATTTCTCATCTCCTTGTGCTCGGGTTCGCCATTCCAGGTACTTTACTAGCAATCTCCCTACTTGGAGAATCAGCACCTTTAACCTCCTGTTCCCTACAGGTTGCAATTTGTCCTGAGGATGAACGGGAAGAGGGCCAACCAATGAGAGACTAGATCTAGGTGTTGGGACAGGCACAGGTCACTCTATTTTCCCATCAGGAAGAAGAATTAACCACAGGCTCAGCCTGCCGCCCAGAAGCAGAATAGGGCCTGAGGCAATCCCACGCTCTTAGGGCCAGCTCCCAAAAAAGCGAGTTGAAAAATGGAGCCCAGGGACACTGCCATTCACAAACCCGCAGAGTTATAAATGATAACTCTCGTCCACAAATATATTGAGGGAAGGCAACGAAGAGGATTTGAAAGCAAGGCAGAATTGCAGGAAACAGGTTTCGGGAGGTAGATTCGAATCGCCTTTAAAGCACATGAAAAGTCGCAAAACGTCGACAATGATGCCCTTGGCCAAAAAGGGCGTATGCGTTTTTTCCTGAATATATTCAGGAAAAAATGCATACGCCCTTTTTGGCCAACCAAGCAACCTGGAAAGGCAAATCAGCGCTACAAAGTAGTCTCGCTTCCCATCGGTCAAAAGGGCCATGCTGCAAAAAGTGTCAAAACCAGAAATGCAGGACAGGCCATGGAGAAATGGCAGCCTTGCTACGCTGATGGGCGGGATGTAAATTGCCAACAGCCACTCTGGAGAAGTGTACGGTGTGTCCTGAAACATCGAGAAAACACAGCTTAGGGAGCATAGGGCACGTCCACTCATGGGCGTATAAATTGGGAAAACTAAAAATCAGCAAGACACAGGCACCCCAAAGTTTAGGGCTGCTCTGTTGACAAGAACCTCCACTTCACGACACCTTAAATATCCCAGGAAAGAGAAAAATGGATAAAGAAGTTGTGGTCCTTATGTACAATGGAATATCACTCAGACATGAAATCAATGTCATAAGGATAGAAAAAGCAAGATGAGTGGAATTAGGTACGATGATTCTAAGTGAAATAAGTCACACAGAAAAAGACACTTATCATAAGCTATCACTTATAGAGGGAATGTAAAAACCGCTACACTTGAACTGAATTACAAAACAGAACAGAGTCACACGTTTAGAAAACACACTATGGCTGCTTAACGGGAAAGGTGAGGTGGGGTGATGCATAAAACAAGGGTTACAAATTGGCTCAGATACCGTTCCATACACCCAATATGTAATAGAAAAGACCGACTCCTTGCTCAGTGAACTGGACTCAACACCCCCTATTCACCACACAAGAATATATCTGACTAGTAAGAATCTTAAAACCTATGTATTGATATCTCTCTGGAAGTGAGTCAAGTGGGTGTAAAGCCGCATAAACACAGCCGTGAAAAGCAGCTAAACCCCATTATAAAAATAAATTACTTTTAAAAACCCGTAAAACAAAGACAGTGAAAGAGAGAGAAATTCTTACAAAATTCGTTCAGGGGCTGTGATGCAACCTGGATTGACCATATCTAGACCCACAGCTGGATGAGACATAAGGGTGGACACACTTGGGGCTGAGAGGTTGGGTGAGGTTGGGTGAGCAAACACAGACCCTTTAAAGTAACACTGCCTGGTACCCATCCCATGGGTCCGAAATCTCCAGGTTCAAGGGCATATTCATACATCGAAAACATGCATGAGAAACCCAGAAGATGGTACACAGTGTGATTTTGAAAGGTTTCTAAAACGCACCTCATTTCTCATTTCCTTGTGTTCGGGTTCGCCATTCCAGCTACTTTACTAGAAATCTCCCTACTTGGAGAATCAGCACCTTTAACCTCCTGTTCCGTACAGGTTGCAATTTGTCCTGAGGATGAAAGGGAAGAGGGGTAACCAATGAGAGACTAGATCTAGGTGTTGGGACAGGCACAGGTCACTCTATTTTCCCATCAGGAAGAAGAATTAACCACAGGCTCAGCCTGCCCCCCGGAACCTGAATAGGGTCTGAGGCAATCCCGTGCTTTTGCGGACAGCTCCCAAAAAAGACAGTTGAAAAATGGAGCTCAGGGGCACTGCCATTCACAAACCCGCAGAGTTATAAATGATAACTCTCTTCCACAAATATATTGAGGGAAGGCAACGAAGAGGATTTGAAAGCAAGGCAGAATTGCAGGAAACATGTTTCAGGAGGTAGATTCGAATCGCCTTTAAACATATGTAAAGTGGTAAAACTTCGACAATGATGCCCTTGGCCAAAAAGGGCGTATGCGTTTTTTCCTGAATATATTCAGGAAAAAACGCATACGCCCTTTTTGGCCAACCAAGCAACCTGGAAAGGCAAATCAGCGCTACAAAGAAGTCTCGCTTCCCATCGGTCAAAAGGGCCATGCTGCAAAAAGTGTCAAAACCAGAAATGCAGGACAGGCCATGGAGAAATGGCAGCCTTGCTACGCTGATGGGTGGGATGTAAATTGCGAACAGCCACTCTGGAGAAGAGTACGGTGTGTCCTGAAACATCGAAAAAACACAGCTTAGGGAGCATAGGGCACGTCCACTCATGGGCGTATAAATTGGGAAAACTAAAAATCAGCAAGACACAGGCACCCCAAAGTTTAGGGCTGCTCTGTTGACAAGAACCTCCACTTCATGACACCTTAAATATCCCAGGAAAGAGAAAAATGGATAAAAAAGTTGTGGTCCTTATGTACAATGGAATATCACTCAGACATGAAATCAATGTCATAAGTATAGAAAAAGCAAGATGAGTGGACTTAGGTACGATGATTCTAAGTGAAATAAGTCACACAGAAAAAGACACTTATCATAAGGTATCACTTATAGAGGGAATGTAAAAACCGCTACACTTGAACTGAATTACAAAACAGAACAGAGTCACACGTTTAGAAAACACACTATGGCTGCTTAACGGGAAAGGTGAGGTGGGGTGATGCATAAAACAAGGGTTTCAAATTGGCTCAGATACCGTTCCATACACCCAATATGTAATAGATAAGACCTACTCCTTGCTCATTGAACTGGACTCAACACCCCCTATTCACCGCACAAGAATATATGTGACTAGTAAGAATCTTAAAACCTATGTATTGATATCTGTCTGGAAGAGAGTCAGGTGGGTGTAAAGCCGCATAAACACAGCCGTGAAAAGCAGCTAAACCCCATTATAAAAATAAATTACTTTTAAAAACCCGTAAAACAAAGACAGTGAAAGAGAGAGAAATTCTTACAAAATTCGTTCAGGGGCTGTGATGCAACCTGGATTGACCATATCTAGACGCACAGCTGGATGAGACATAAGGGTGGACACACTTGGGGCTGAGAGGTTGGGTGAGGTTGGGTGAGCAAACACAGACCCTTTAAAGTAATACTGCCTGGTACACTTCCCATGGGTCCCAAATCTCCAGGTTGAAGGGCATATTCCTATATCGAAAACATGCATGAGAAACCCAGAAGGTGGTACACTGTGTGATTTTGAAAGGTTTCTAAAACGCACCTCATTTCTCATTTATTTGTGTTCGGGTTCGCCATTCCAGCTACTTTACTAGAAATCTCAGTACTTGGAGAATCAGCACCTTTAACCTCCTGTTCCGTACAGGTTGCAATTTGTCCTGAGGATGAAAGGGAAGAGGGGCAACCAATGAGAGACTAGATCTAGGTGTTGGGACAGGCACAGGTCACTCTATTTTCCCATCAGGAAGAAGAATTAACCACAGGCTCAGCCTGCCCCCCGGAACCTGAATAGGGTCTGAGGCAATCCCGTGCTTTTGCGGACAGCTCCCAAAAAAGACAGTTGAAAAATGGAGCTCAGGGGCACTGCCATTCACAAACCCGCAGAGTTATAAATGATAACTCTCTTCCACAAATATATTGAGGGAAGGCAACGAAGAGGATTTGAAAGCAAGGCAGAATTGCAGGAAACATGTTTCAGGAGGTAGATTCGAATCGCCTTTAAACATATGTAAAGTGGTAAAACTTCGACAATGATGCCCTTGGCCAAAAAGGGCGTATGCGTTTTTTCCTGAATATATTCAGGAAAAAACGAATACGCCCTTTTTGGCCAACCAAGCAACCTGGAAAGGCAAATCAGCGCTACAAAGAAGTCTCGCTTCCCATCGGTCAAAAGGGCCATGCTGCAAAAAGTGTCAAAACCAGAAATGCAGGACAGGCCATGGAGAAATGGCAGCCTTGCTATGCTGATGGGTGGGATGTAAATTGCCAACAGCCACTCTGGAGAAGTGTACTGTGTGTCCTGAAACATCGAAAAAACACAGCTTAGGGAGCATAGGGCACGTCCACTCATGGGCGTATAAATTGGGAAAACTAAAAATCAGCAAGACACAGGCACCCCAAAGTTTAGGGCTGCTCTGTTGACAAGAACCTCCACTTCATGACACCTTAAATATCCCAGGAAAGAGAAAAATGGATAAAGAAGTTGTGGTCCTTATGTACAATGGAATATCACTCAGACATGAAATCAATGTCATAAGGCTAGGAGAAGCAAGATGATTGGATTTAGGTACGACGATTCTAAGTGAAATAAGTCACACAGAAAAAGACACTTATCATAAGCTATCACTTATAGAGGGAATGTAAAAACCGCTACACTTGAACTGAATTACAAAACAGAACAGAGTCACACGTTTAGAAAACACACTATGGCTGCTTAACGGGAAAGGTGAGGTGAGGTGATGCATAAAACAAGGGTTTCAAATTCGCTCAGATACCGTTCCATACACCCAATATGTAATAGACAAGACCTACTCCTTGCTCAGTGAACTGGACTCAACACCCCCTATTCACCGCACAAGAATATATGTGACTAGTAAGAATCTTAAAACCTATGTATCGATATCTGTCTGGAAGTGAGTCAAGTGGGTGTAAAGCCGCATAAACACAGCCGTTAAAAGCAGATAAACCCCATTATAAAAATAAATTACTTTTAAAAACCCGTAAAACAAAGACAGTGAAACAGAGAGAAATTCTTCCAAAATTCGGTCTGGGGCTGGGATGCAACCTGGATTGACCATATCTAGACATACAGCTGGATAAGACATAAGGGTGGACAGTCTTGGGGCTGAGAGTTTGGGTGAGGTTGGGTGAGCAAACGCAGAACCTTTAAAGTAATACTGCGTGGTACGCATCCCATGGGTCCCAAATCTCCAGGTTCAAGGGCATCTTCCTACATCGAAAACATACATGAGTAACCCAGAAGATGGTACACCGTGTGATTTTGAAAGGTTTCTAAAACACACCTCATTTCTCATCTCCTTGTGCTCGGGTTCGCCATTCCAGGTACTTTACTAGCAATCTCCCTACTTGGAGAATCAGCACCTTTAACCTCCTGTTCCCTACAGGTTGCAATTTGTCCTGAGGATGAACGGGAAGAGGGCCAACCAATGAGAGACTAGATCTAGGTGTTGGGACAGGCACAGGTCACTCTATTTTCCCATCAGGAAGAAGAATTAACCACAGGCTCAGCCTGCCGCCCAGAAGCAGAATAGGGCCTGAGGCAATCCCACGCTCTTAGGGCCAGCTCCCAAAAAAGCGAGTTGAAAAATGGAGCCCAGGGACACTGCCATTCACAAACCCGCAGAGTTATAAATGATAACTCTCGTCCACAAATATATTGAGGGAAGGCAACGAAGAGGATTTGAAAGCAAGGCAGAATTGCAGGAAACAGGTTTCGGGAGGTAGATTCGAATCACCTTTAAAGCACATGAAAAGTCGCAAAACGTCGACAATGATGCCCTTGGCCAAAAAGGGCGTATGCGTTTTTTCCTGAATATATTCAGGAAAAAACGCATACGCCCTTTTTGGCCAACCAAGCAACCTGAAAATGCAAATCAGCGCTACAAAGAAGTCTCGCTTCCCATCGGTCAAAAGGGCCATGCTGCAAAAAGTGTCAAAACCAGAAATGCAGGACAGGCCATGGAGAAATGGCAGCCTTGCTACGCTGATGAGCGGGATGTAAATTGCCAACAGCCACTCTGGAGAAGTGTACGGTGTGTCCTGAAACATCGAAAAAACACAGCTTAGGGAGCGTACGGCACGTCCACTCATGGGCGTATAAATTGGGAAAAAGAAAAATCAGCAAGACACAGGCACCCCAAAGTTTAGGGCTGCTCTGTTGACAAGAACCTCCACTTCATGACACCTTAAATATCCCAGGAAAGAGAAAAATGGATAAAGAAGTTGTGGTCCTTATGTACAAAGGAATATCACTCAGACATGAAATCAATGTCATAAGGCTAGTAGCAGCATGATGAGTGGATTTAGGTACGACGACTCTAAGTGAAATAAGTCACACAGAAAAAGACACTTATCATAAGCTATCACTTATAGAGGGAATGTAAAAACCGCTACACTTGAACTGAATTACAAAACAGAACAGACTCACACGTTTAGAAAACACACTATGGCTGCTTAACGGGAAAGGTGAGGTGGGGTGATGCATAAAACAAGGGTTTCAAATTCGCTCAGATACCGATCCATACACCCAATATGTAATAGACAAGACCTACTCCTTGCTCAGTGAACTGGACTCAACACCCCCTATTCACCGCACAAGAATATATGTGACTAGTAAGAATCTTAAAACCTATGTATTGATATCTGTCTGGAAGTGAGTCAAGTGGGTGTAAAGCGGCATAAACACAGCAGTGAAAAGTAGCGAATCCCCATTTTAAATTAAATAACTTTTAAAAACCCAAAAAAATAAGACAGTGATAGAGAGAGGAAATTTTACATAATTTGTTCCTGGGCTGTGATGCAACCTTGTTTGATCATATCTAGACCCACAGCTGGATGAGAAATAAAGCTGGACACTCTTTCAGCTGAAGGACTCTTTCCCTAGTTACCTGATTGGGGAACGTAAATAGGCTGCCGCTCTCTGGCCGTTACCTGCAAAAGCAGCTTTAAAATCTGTGTTAATGGTCACTTCATATGAACAAGTACTTCAGGCTGTAAATGAAACCTGCCCTCAAAATGTCTTGAGGGAGGTAGTGGCCAAAACTTTTCAAAATGTGACACTTACTTTAAGAAAACAATGTGAAGAACTAAGCTGTAATCACAGTTTGATAAATAAAAAGAGCATGCTTTAAAGATCAATTTCAACAGATTATGGGACACATGCAAATTCAGCCACACAGATGTATCAGCTCGCACCTGTTAGAATAACCAGCAGCAAGCAAACTACAAACAATAAATATTGAAGGTGTTTTGGAGAAATGCATACCCTCAATTTTAAGTGGGACATAACCTGGAAAGAGCCACTAATGAGAACTGAATGGTGGTGCCTTTAAAACGTACACACTGAGCTACCATATGATACAGCAAGCCCACTCCTTGGCCTATAACATAAGGAGATAGAACTGGAAAGACACAGGCAAGCAAATGTGCATTGCAGCAGTATTACAATAACCAAGACATGGAGGCAACCAAAAAGTCCATCAAGAGGTGCGTGGCCAAAGAATAACTGGTACACGTACAGATGGAATATGAGCCAGGGAAAAAAACAAAACAATGCCATTTGCAGCACTGTGTATGATTCTTGAGTTAATCAGGCAAATTGTACTAAGTCAGAAAGCAAAAGACACATATCCTATAATATCACTTATAGGTCTTAGCTAAAAATTGATACCAATGAAGATATTTCCACAGAGAAATGCAATCACAGATTCATTAAACAAACTTAGGGTTCACCAAATGGAAAGGTGTGAGGATTGGATACATTAGGATATTGGGGTTAAGATAGATATAGAAACACATGTGAAATATGTAATCACCAAAGACCTAAGTAATACCAAGACAAGACTACTCAACATGGTGTCATAACCTACATGGGAAAATGATCCAAAGAAGAATAGATATATGTATATGTTTAAAAGAACCACATCTTGCACACCTAGAAGAAACAAAACATTTTAATCAAATTTGCTCTGACAAAAAATAAAAATTAAATTAAAAAAAGAACAAGAAGTAATGAGACATAAACTTAAGGGGCTTTTTGCTGGCACATTGCATTCTAATTTACAACCAGAACATGACTTCCATTAAGGCTCTGTCATCACTAATAAAGCAGCTTTATAAGCAATGTTGAAGGTAGCTTAAAAGAAGTCTCACTAATTATTGATAGTAACAAGGAAACAAAGAAAAGTAAAAATCTCACTGCAAAAAGTATACATAGGGTAAGGATAGTAGATCAAACACTGATTAAACTTCTGTAAAGAATAAAAGACAACAGTAGTATGTTTTGTTAAAAAAGAGAGGGCCCAAATAAATCTGAAATGAAAGAGATGATGTTACAACAGACACCACAGAAATACAAAGTATCCTAAGATACACACAGGGTAACTCAGGGCTCAGACTGGACAGAGCCCACTCTCCAGTCCCCTGTACATGACTTACAGGAGCCTCAGGAACTGAGGAGGAGGTCCCTGAGGAGAGGCTCAAGATAGAATATGGTAGGCATTAACATGACTGCATTCATCTTAAACATGCCTGAACTACATTCACACGAGATGATTTTGTCCTGTATGTACATCGGCACCTATAGCCGGAACTGCAGATCTTTGGCTTCAACACCTCTACTGACAACATTAGCTTCACCTGCTGTGGACCGTCTCCTATAGGATTTCTAGAATCACAAAACATCGAAGCTTCACAGGACCCAGAGTCTGTGCGACTCCACACAGAGTCTCAGAGTCTCAACTCCACTCAGATACTCCACTCTTGGAGGGCACACACAAAGTAGTGTGCACATCAGGACCCAGGGGAAGGAGCAGTGACCCCGTAGGGGAATGACCAGAACTACCTGCTACTTTTAGAGGGTCTCCTGCAGAGGCAGCTGGTGGCTGTGGCTGTGGCTCACCGTGAGGACAACAACACTGGCAGCAGAAGTTCTGGGAAATACTCCTTGGTGTGAGCCCTCCCAGAGTCCGCCATTAGCCCCACCAAGAGCAAGGTAGGCTCCAGTGCTGGGTCGCCTCAGGCCAAACAACCAACAGGGAGGGAACCCAGCCCCATGCATCAGCAGACAAGCAGATTCAACTTTTTATTAAAGTTTTATTTAATCCGTAGACAAGCGGATTAAAGCTCTGCCCACCAAAGCAACACCCAGCTCTACCCACCACCAGTCCCTCCCATCAGGAAGCTTGCACAAGCCTCTAAGATAGACTCATCCACCAGAGAGCAGACAGCAGAAGCAAGAAGAACTACAATTCTGCAGCCTGTGGAAGGAAAACCACATTCACAGAAAGATAGACAAAATGAAAAGGCAGAGGACTTTATACCAGATCAAGGAACAAGATAAAACCCCAGAAAAAAAACGGAATGAGGTGGAGATAGGGAACCTTCCAGAAAAAGAATTCAGAATAATGATAGTGAAGTTGAGCCAAGACCTTAGAAAAAGAAAGGAGGCAAAGATCGAGAAGACACAAGAAATGCTTAACAAAGACCTAGAAGAATTAAGGAACAAACACCTAGAAGAGTTAAAGAACAAACAAACAGAGGTGAACAATGTAATAACTGAAATGAAAAATACACTAGAAGGAATCAGTAGCAGAATAACTGTGGCAGAAGAACGGATAAGTGGCCTGGAAGACAGAAAGGTGGAAATCACTGCCATGGAACAGAATAAAGAAAAAGAATGAAAATAAATGAAGACACCCCAAGAGTCCTCTGGGACAACATTAAACGCAACAACATTCGCATTATAGGGGTCCCAGAAGGAGAAGAGAGAGAGAAAGGACCCGAGAATATATTTGAAGAGATTATGGTCAAAAACTTCCCTAGCATGGGAAAAGAAATAGCCACCCAAGTCCAGAAGCACAGAGTGTCCCAGGCAGGAGAAACCAAAGGAGAAAAATGACAAGACACATAGTAATCAAATTGACAAAAATTAACGACAAAGAAAAATTATTGAAAGCAGCAAGGGAAAAATGACAAATAACATACAAGGGAAATCCCATAAGGATAACAGCTGATTTCTCAGCAGAAAATCTACAAGCCAGAAGGAAGTGGCATGATAAATTTAAAGTGATGAAAGGGAAGAACCTACAACCAAGGGTACTGCACCCTGCAAAGAGCTCATTCAGATTTGATGGAGAAATCAAAAGCCTTACAGACAAGCAAAAGCTAAGAGAATTCAGCACCATGCAACCAGCTCTACACCAAATGCTAAAAGAACTTCTCTAAGTGGGAAACACAAGAGAAGAAAAGGACCCACCAAGACAAACCCATAACAATTAAGAAAATAGTAGTAGGAACATACATATCGATAATTACCTTAAACGTGAATGCACTAAATGTTCCAACCAAAAGACATAGACTGGCTGAATGGATACAAAAACAAGACCCATATATATGCTGTCTACAAGAGACCCATTTCAGACCTAGGGACACATACAGACTGAAAGTGAGGCGATGGAAAAATATATTCTATGCTAATGAAAATCAAAAGAAAGCTGGAGTAGCAATACTCATATCAGATAAAATAGACTTTAAAATAAAGAATGTTACAAGAGACAAGGAAAGACACTACATAATGGTCAAGGGATCAATCCAAGAAGAAGATATAACAATTATAAATATATATGTACCCAACATAGGAGCACCTCAATGTATAAGGCAACTGCTAACAGCTATAAAAGAGGAAATCGACAGTAACACAATAATAGCGGGGGACTTTAACAGCTCACTTACACCAGTGGAGATCAGCCAGACAGAAAATTAATAAGGAAACACAAGCTTTAAATGACACAATAGACCAGATAGAGTTCATTGATATTTATAGGACATTCCATCCAAAAACAGCAGATTACACGTTCTTCTCAACTGCACACGGAACATTCTCCAGGATAGATCACATCTTGGGTCACAGATAAAGCCTCAGTAAATTTAAGAAAACTGAAATCATATCAAGCAGCTGTTCCGACCACAATGCTATGAGATTAGAAATCAATTACACGGAAAAAACTGTAAAAAACACAAACACATGGAGGCTAAACAATACGTTACTAAATAACCAAGAGATCACTGAAGAAATCAAAGGGGAAATCAAAAACTACCTAGAGACAAATGACAACCAAAACACGATGATCCAAAACCTATGGGATGCAGCAAAAGGAGTTCTAAGAGGGAAGTTTATAGCAATACAAGCCTACCTCAAGAAACAAGAAAAATCTCAAATAAACAATCTAACCTTACACCTAGAGGAACTAGAGAAAGAAGAACAAAACCCAAAGTTAGTAGAAGGAAAGAAATCCTAAAGATCAGAGCAGAAATAAATGAAATAGAAACAAAGAAAACGGAAGCAAAGATCATCAAAACTAAAAGCTGGTTCTTTGAGAAGATAAGCAAAAATGATCAACCTTTAGCCACACTCAAGAAAAAGAGGGAGAGGACGCAAATCAACAAAATTAGAAGTGAAAAAGGAGAAGTTACAACAGACACCACAGGAATACAAAGCATCCTAAGAGACTACTACAAGCAACTCTGTGCCAATAAAATGGACAATCTGGAAGAAATGGACAAATTCTTAGAAAGGTATAACCTTCTAAGACTGAACCAGGAAGAAATAGAAAATATGAACAAACCTATCACAAGCAATGAAATTGAAACTGTGATTAAAAATCTTCCAACAAACAAAAGTCCAGAACCAGATGGCATTACAGGTGAATTCTATCAAACATTTAGAGAAGAGCTAACACCCAACCTTCTCAAATTCTTCAAAACAATTGCAGGGGAAGGAACACTCCCAAACTCATTCTATGAGACCACCATCACCCTGATACCAAAATCAGACAGAGATACTACAAGGAAAGAAAATTATAGACCAATATCCCTGATGAATATAGATGCAAAAATCCTCAACAAAATACTAGCAAACAGAATCGAACAACACATTAAAAGGATCATACACCATGATCAAGTGGGGTTTATCCCAGGGATGCAAGGATTCTTCAATATACACAAATCAATGTGATACACCATATTAACAAATTGTAGAATAAAACCATATGGTCATCTCAATAGATGAAGGAAAAGATTTTGAGAAAATTCAACACTCATTTACGATAAAAACTCTGCAGAGTGTGGGCATAGACGGAAACTACCTCAACATAATAAAGGCCATATATGACAAACCCACAGCAAACAGCATTCTCAATGGTGAAAAACTGAAAGCGTTTCCTCTAAGATCAGGAACAAGACGAGGATGTCCACTCTCACCACTGCTATTCAACATAGTTTTGGAAGTCCTAGCCATGGCAATCAGAGAAGAAAAAGAAATAAAAGGAATACAAAACGGAAAAGAAGAAGTAAAATTGTCACTGTTTGCAGATGACATGATATCATAGATAGAGAATCTTAAAGATGCCACCAGAAAACCACTGGAGCTAATCAATGAATTTGGTAAAGTTGCAGGATACAAAATTAATGCACAGAAATTGCTTGCATTCCTACACACTAACAATGAAAGATCAGAAAGAGAAATTAAGGAAACAATCCCATTACCACTGCAACAAAAAGAATAAAATACCTAGGAATAAACCTACCTAAGGAAGTAAAAGACCTGTACTCAGAAAACTATAAGACACTGATGAAAGAAATCAAAGATGATATAAACAGATGGAGACATATACCATGTCCTTGGATTAGAAGAATCAATATTGTGAAAATGACTATACTACCCAAAGCAATCTACAGATTCAATGCAATCCCGATCAAAATACCTTTGGCATTTTCTACAGAACAAGAAAAAAAAATCTTAAAATTTGTAGGGAGACACAAAAGACCCTGGATAGCCAAAGCAGTCTTGAGGGGGAAAAAAAAGAGCTCGAGGAATCAGACTTCCAGACTTCAGACTATATTACAAAGCTACAGTAATCAAGATAATATGGTACTGACACAAACACAGAAATATAGGTCAATAGAAAAGGATAGAAAGCACAGAGATAAACCCACGTACCTATGGTTAACTAATCTATGACAAAGGAGGCAAGGGTATACAATGGAGAAAAGACAGTGTCTTCAGTAAGTGGTGTTGGGAAAACTGGACAGCTACATGTAAAAGAATGAAATTAGTACACTCCCTAACACCATACACAAAAATAACTCAAAATGGATTAGAGACCTAAATATAAGACCAGCCACTATAAAACTCTTAGAAGAAAACATAAGCAGAACAGTCTATGACATAAATCATAGCAAGATCCTTTTTGACCCACCTCCTAGAGAAATGGAAATAAAAACAAAAATTAAAAAATGGGACCGAATGAAACATAAATTCTTTTGCACAGCAAAGGAAAACTTAAGCAAGATGAAAAGACAACCATCAGAATGGGAGAAAATATTTTCAAATGAAGCAAATGGCAAAGGATTAATCTACAAAAAGCAGCTCATGTAGCTCAATATCACAAAACCAAACAACCCAATCCAAAAATGGGCAGAAGACCTAAATAGAAATTTCTCCAAAGAAGATATACAGGTTGCCAACAAACACATGAAAGGATGCTGAGCATCACTAATCATTAGAGAAATGCAAATCAAAACTACAGTGAGGTATCACCTCACACCAGTCAGAATGGCCATCATCAAAAAATCTACCAACAGTAAATGCTGGAGAGGCATTTATTGGAGAAAAGGGAACCCTCTTGCACTGTTGGTGGGAATGTAAATTGATATAGCCACTAGGTAGAACGGTATGGGGCTTCCTTAAAAACTAAAAATAGAACTACCATACAACCCAGCAAACCCACTCCTGGACATTTACCCTGAGAAAACCATAATTCAAAAAGAGTCATGTACCACAATGTTCACTGTAGCTCTATTTACAATAGCCAGGACATGGAAGCAACCTAAGTGTCCATCAACAGATAAATGGATAAAGAAGATGTGGCACATATATACAATGGAACATTATTCAGCCATAAAAAGAAACGAAATTGAGTTATTTTTAGTGAGGTGGATGGATCTAGAGTCTGTCCTACAGAGTGAAGTAAGTCAGAAAGAGAAAAACAAATACCGTATGCTAACACATATATATGGAATCTAAAAAAAAAAAGTTTATGAAGAACCTAGGGGCAGGAAAGGATTAAGGACACAGACGTAGAGAAAGGACTTGAGGACATGGGGAGAGGGAAGGGTAAGCTGGGACAAAGTGAGAGAGTGGTATGGACATATATACACTACCAAATGTAAAATTGATAGCTACTGGGAAGCAGCCACATAGCACAGGGAGATCAGCTCTGTGCTTTGTGACCACCTAAAAGGGTGGGATAAGGGAGTGAGAGGGAGGTGCAAGAGGGAGGGGATATGGTGTTATATGTATACGCATAGCTGATTCACTTTTTTATACAGCAGAAACTAACACACAATTGTAAAGCAATTATACTCCAATAAAGATGTAAAAGAAAAAAAAAAAAAAAAAAGAAAGCCCAGAGATAAACCTACACACCTATGGCCCACTAATCTATGACAAAGGAGGCAAGGGTATACAATGGAGAAAAGACAGTCTCTTCAATAAGTGGTGCTGGGAAAAATGGACAGCTACATGTAAAAGAATGAAATTAGAACACTCCCTAACACCATACACAAAAAATAAACTCCAAATGGATTAGAGACCGAAATGTAAGACCGGACACTATAAAACTCTTAGAGGAAAACATAGGAAGAATACTCTTTGACATAAATCACAGCAAGATATTTTTTGATCCACCTCCTAGAGTAATGAAATAAAAAAAAAAAAAAAAAAAAAAAAAAAGGGGAGCAAATGAAACCTAAAAGCTTTTGCAAAGCAAAGGAAACTACAAACAAGACGAAAAGACAACCCTCAGAATGGGAGAAAATATTTGCAAACGAATCAATGGACAAAGGATTAATCTCCAATGTATATAAACAGCTCATGCAGCTCAACAGTAAAAAACCAAACAAACCAATCCAAAAATGGGCAGATGACGTAAATAGACATTTGTCCCAAGAAGACATACAGATGACCAAGAAACACATGAAAAGCTACTCAACATCACTAATTATTAGAGAAATATAAACCAAAACTACAATGAGGTATCACCTCACACGAGTTAGAATGGGCATCATCAGAAAATCTACAAACAACAAATGCTGGAGAGGGTGTGGAGGAAAGGGAACCCTCTTACACTATTTGTGGGAATGTAAATTGATACAGTCACTATGGAGAACAGTATGGAGGTTCCTTAAAAAACTAAAAATAGAATTACCATATGACCCAGCAATCCCACTACTGGCCATATACCCAGAGAAAACCATAATTCAAAAAGACATATTCACCACAATATTCATTGCAGCACTATTTACAATAGCCAGGTCATGGAAGCAACCTAAATGCCCATAGACAGACGAACGGAAAAGATGTGCTACATATATAAAATGGAATATTACTCAGCCATAAAAAGGAATGAAATTGGGTCATTTGTAGAGACGTGGATAGATCTAGAGACTGTCATACAGAGTGAAGTAAGTCAGAAAGAGAAAAACAAATATCGTATATTAACGCATACATGTAGAACCTAGAAAAATGGTAAAGATGAACTGGTTTGCAAGGCAGAAATAGAGACACAGATGTAGAGAACAAATGTATGGACACCAAGGGGGGAAAGTGGCAGGGTGGTGGTGGTGGGATGAATTGCGACCCTGGGATTGACATATATACACTTATATGTATAAAATAGATAACCAATAAGAGCCTGCTGTATAAAAAAATGAATAAAATAAATTCAAAAATTAAAAAATAAATAATACTTAAGAAAATAAAACAGAAAAAAAAAAGTTCTGTCCTTCCCATAGACGTATTTATATGAATGAATGATTTCCATGCTTATATCCATAAATACAAAAAGAGGAATAAAACTTACCTTGAACCAAAAAAGAAAAAAAAAAAACTGAACCCACTGGTCATACAGAGGAAAACCCTATCAGCGCACTTGCTCCAGTGGTAAACAATTCTTAAGTTGGTCACAGGTGGGGAATCATCTCCCATGCAGCCAGCAGCCCCCACACAAGGAGCGTCCTCATTGCAAAGCTGGGGGACCGTGAGGAGGCGTCTCTGACTAAACGTGAGCTGAGCCCCAGGCCAGCTGCTGCTGAACTTTTCCCACCGTTCCCAGGTAAAACACCTGAATGTGTGCAAAGACTAAAAACTAGAGGAAGGGGCTTGGAGTCACATCAGCGACAGCACGCAGGCCGACTTGGTGCCTGCAGGCCAGCCAGGATGGTCCTGGCCCCGGGCGCTCGTCTGGAAACTTTCCATTTCCCTGCCTGAGGTACCCCTCCTGTCCCGGCCCCCACTGCTTTTTTCCTTCCTTACCTCTGCCCGGGGAGAAATTCCAGCAGCAAGTATGGGTGACACATCCTCTTCTTTAGCAGGTGGCAGCCCGGCAACTCCTGCAGAAAGTCCAGTAGAGCCCCAGTCACAACGGGCCACTCATAGAGCCGTAGGCCCTACTGCCTCCCACCAGCCCAACCCCGAGACTGCTGACGGGGCAGAGAATATGGCGTCAGGCACAGCTGCAGAGGCTTTTGCTGCCTGGAGGGGTGTTTATATTGACCTCAACCCAGGCACACCTGGGAAGGGCTGGCCGGCCGGGTCAGGCTACCCAGGTCAGCCAATCCTCGCCCCTCAGGGGCTCAGATTTGCAGAAAATGGGCCTTGCTGCACCGGCCAGATCCAAGGAACAGGTGTAGGGTCCCGAGAGTCAGGATAGATAAGGGGCGGCAGCCCTGGCTTGTTTTCTAATCATTTTATCTGGTCCATGAGTGGGAGACAACTTCAAGAAGACCCTCTGCTAATGAGAGGAACCCAGGAGTCAGGGAGAGGAGGGGTGGTGGGTGGAAACAGAGGCCTGGTGCCCCGGCTGCTGTGGAAGCCCCTAGAAGACCAGGCAGAGGGAGGCCGCACAGAGTGAAGCCTAGGGTCACAGACCTGTTGGAGCTGCTGTTTATTAGTTCAAGCTCTGCTCTGAGGTGCTCTGTGTCAGCTCTGAGTGACAGGTGTGCTGGGGGTGCTCTGAAATGAGGGCTATGTGCACAGTTCCTGTGTGCCCAGCCCTGTCGGGGTACCTGTTCACGGGAGTTCCATATCCAGGGAGGGGCATGCCCACGAGAGCCCCGTGGGCTGCTGCGTACCTGCCCAGGTGAGCTCCATATCCTGGGAGGGGCCTGACCATGATGGCCCCATGGGCTGCTGGGTACCTGCCCAGGTGAGCTCCATATCCTGGGAGGGGCCTAACCACCACAGCCCCGTGGGCTGCTGGGTACCTGCCCAGGTGAGCTCCATATCCTGGGAGGGACCTGACCACAAGAGCCCCGTGAGCTGCTGGGGACCTGGTAGAGGACGCCAGGACAGTCAGTGAAGCCACAGAGGATATACATCTAGTAGTTCCTAATTCCTACACCCTGCTGGTCATTCTACCATCCACCAGGACATGGTATTCTGTATTAGACTTCAATGATGCCTTCTTCTGTATTCCATTCGTCCCAGAGTCACAAGAAATTTTGGCTGTGAGTGGCAGGACTCAACATACAACAAAAACAATACTGCTGGGCCGTCCTGCCCCAGGGGTTCAAAAATTCCCACACCATCTTTGGGGAAACGTTAGCTAAAGACCTAAAAAATCTACCTCTGGAGAAGGGAACCCTCCTTCAATATGCAGATGACATTCTGATCACCAGCCCGACTAAGGAGGCCTCTGAACTACCTAGCCAATAAAAGATAGAAGGTGTCCAAGAAAAAGGCTCAAATATCACAAACTAAGGTGACCTTCCTGGGCTTCATTCGCACAGAAGGTCGGAAAAGCCCACCCCAGGAAAGGGAAGAAGCCATTTGCAGCCTCACCCTTCCTGAAACTAGAAGACAGCTTAGGGGTTCCTGGGGAGACCGGGGTTTGCTGCATCTGGATCCCTAACTACAGTCTAATAGCTGGGCCTCTATATGAAACACTGAAAGGAAAAGATGATGATCCTTTTGAATAGAATCCAGAAGCGGCCTTTCAAGAATGGAAAGAGCAGTCAGTTCAGATCCTTGCCCTGGACCTCCCTAAGTTAGCTAAACCCTTTGACCTTTACATTCCTGGTCCAAGGCGAATCGCCCTTGGAGTATTAGTGCAAAAACTGGGACCACTTGAAATGGAACAATGCAAGAATGCCCTCCAGGCATTGGCCAGCCACCCCATCCGACCAGGATACTGGGGGTATCTAAAAACCTGGAAATCAGCAGCCCACAAGGCCAGCTCCCTCCTAAGGGAAAAGGACGCCACTTGGTGATCCTAACCACCCACCATGCCCTGAAGTTGCAGGGATTGCTCCGTGGGCACAATGACCTCGAGTGAGGAGGCGCTCCAACACCAACCTCCAGAGAGAAAACCTGGAGCAATGGGCCCCCATGACGACTCGTTTGACCATCACTTGACCTGGAGCTTCTCTCAGAAAACAACAAGAGTGTGTCCCAAAAGAGCAGACTATTGCTTACAGGACTTACTGCACCCAGAGCGGAGCTAATAAACTTGGCAGGGGAACCGTAAATAACGCTGCCAACATAGAAAAGCCTACAGACACCGCGGTGACGGCGGCCAATGAGACCGGCTGTACTCCTGGCTACTTCAAAAGGCCGTTGACTGAGTGGCCGTCAAGGTCCTGGATCACCACCGGCCCTGGACTGTCTGGGAGTTGAGCAAGCAGGGCTCTGACACCTGGTGTTGTTTGTACGTTAATTCAGTGGCCTAACTGAAGAAAGTGCAGACTACTGGTCAGAGCATCTAGGCTAGCAGGAACTGTCAGCCTAAGGGGCCGAACCAATGTGGAGCAGGGTAAAACGGCCCACCCCCCCCCCAGCGTCTCTGCACATCTCTTTCCTGGACCCTTAAAGGTCATTAGAATCTATAAAACTTCCAATGCTGGTGCTCAGGCAGACGAGCAGTGAGGGAGGAGGCCTGGGGACAATCAACCTCACCTGGAGGCTGCTTGGGAGAAGTCCTCCCCCTCGCCCCGGGTATGAGGACACCCAACTCAGCACGAAGCATTTACAGAAGAGGTGTCTGCACCCTCAGCACCCCAAGAATGAGGAATGGGACAAAAGGCAGAGGAGGGCTTTGTCACTGGCAAAGCCCATGAAAAATTCCTGGGAGATGAAAATAGAATCTGGGCAATAAAATAAAGTCTAAGCATTTTTTCCTTTGTGCTTTGTCTAATTTCACTTGCTCCTAGGTTTCCACATGCAGAGGTCCCACACCCGACACTTCAGACCCGATTTCCTAGTGCAAAATGGCTGGGCCGACACCTCAGCTCGTGGGGCCCCGTGCAGACTCTGCGACATAGAGCCTGAGCTCCAGCCAACCCGGCCCTCGAGAGCTCCGCCCACTCCCTCCCGCTGACGCTGCCAGGATCTCTACACAGCAGCCCGGCCCACAACCCGCAGGGGAGCACACACTCTCACCTCTCCATTCTCTGATCAAAATATAAAGTTTTCCTTTGCTTCTGAACCAAAGTCAGTCTCGATCTGTTGGCTCCAATGACACTAGGCAGGGAGACCCTTGTTGGGGCCCACTCTGCAGGATCAGTAACAGAATTTGAGAACATTGTAACTTCAAAGAACAGATGTGCGAGCCAAACTGTAATTAACATAGAGCAGTGTATAAGGCTCGTGTAAAATAAGATGTTTCTAAGACTTCCATTTGATATTTCCATCACTTTATTATAAGCAAGTTCAGTGGAGGGGTTTGTCTTATTTGTCAGGTCAACAGTAGAGAAATGCAGTGATTTCTTTCCAAGGATGTACATCTAATAATCTTGGTTGAAGTTTCAACCTTGTTTTGACTGATTTTCCATTGAAAATGATACCTCTCTTTCAGCTCCTAGATTTCTGAGAAGTATAAAATCTTATATTTTTTATTACCAAAGGGGAAAGGTGGGAGGAGGGATAAATTAACAGTTTCAGATTAACATATACACACTGCTATGTATAAAATATATCATCAACAAGGAACTACTGTATAACACAGGGAACTATACTCAATATTTTGTAATGACCCCTAAGGGGAAATAATCTGAAAAACAATAGATATCTATATCGACATCATCTATCAACTACAGATAAAATGGAAACTAAAGGAGGCCGATGGTGAGCGTTTCTGAACCTGAAGACTTCAATCATCTAAAGTTCGGACTCTGCCTACGGCCCAAGTCCCTTAATGAACACACATGTACCAGTAGCTTAAAAATTCCCCAGATTGGAGTTCGGGGAGACACTGATTTGGAAAAATCCCTGGTGTTCTCCTTACATACACGGGACCTTTCCTACAGCTAAAACATGCCTGTGACACCCAGAAGATGGAACACGGTTGGATCAGGGAGCTTTTGGAAAAGGCACCAAAACTCCTAATTTCCTGGTTGTCGGGTTCACACCTCCAGCCTTTTTCCTTAAAATCTCCCCACCTGAGGATGTCAGCACCTTCAACATCCAGTTGCACAAAATTTGGAATTTTTCCAAAGGAAGAAGGGGAAGGAGGAGAAACAAGGAGAGCCAAGCCCTAGATGTTCGGACAGGCACATGTCACTCTAATTTCCAATCAGGAAGAAGAATTAAGCAAAGGCTTAGCCTGCCACCGGGAACCACAGTAGGGCCAGAAGCAAACCAGCGGTTCTGCGGACAGCTCCCAAAAAAGCGAGTTGAAAAATGGAGCTCAGGGGCACTGCAATTCACAAACCTGCAGAGTTATAAATTATAACTATCGTCCAAAACTATATTGAGGGAAGGCAACGAACAGGATTGGAAAGCAAGGCAGAATTGCAGGAAACAGATTTCAGGAGTTAGATTCGAATAGCCCCTAAAGCACATGAAAAGCGGCCAAAAGTCGACAACGATGCACATGGCCAAAAAGAGCATATGTGTTTTTTTCTGAATAAATTCAGGAAAAAACGCATAGGCTCTTTTTGGCCAACCAAGCAAGCCGGAAATGCAATGCAGCACTACAAAGAAGTCTCACTTCCCATCGGTCAAAAGGGCCTTCCTAAAAAAGTGTAAAAAAAATACAGGAGAGGCCAGGGAGGAAAGGGAGCATTGTTACACTGATGGTCGGGATGTAAATTGCCAATGGCGACTCTGGAGAACGGTTCGGTGTTTCCTAAAACATCTAAAAAACACAGCTAGAGAGAAAGGGGCACATCCATTCATGGGCGTATAAATTGGAAAAATTAAAATCAACAAGACACAGACACCCCAAAGTTTAGGGCTGCTCTGGTTACAAGAACCTCCACTTGTGTACATCTTAAATATCCCAGGGATGAGAAAAATGGTAAAGAAGTTGTGGTACTTATGTACAATGGAATATCACTCAGCCATGAAATCAATATCATAAGGCTAGTAGCAGCATGATGAGTGGATTTAGGTACGACGATTCTAAGTGAAATAAGTCACACAGAAAAAGACACTTATCATAAGCTATCACTTATAGAGGGAATGTAAAAACCGTTACCCTTAAACTGAATTACAAAACAGAACAGAGTCACCCATTTTAAAAACACACTATGGCTGCTTAACGGGAAAGGTGAGGTGGGGTGATGCATAAAACAAGGGTTTCAAATTAGCTCAGATACCGTTCCATAAACCCAATATGTAGTAGACAAGACCTACTCCTTGCTCAGTGAACTAGACTCAACACCCCCTATTCAGCGCACAAGAATATATCTGAGTAGTAAGAATCTGAAAACCTATGTATTGATCTCTCTCTGGAAGAGAGTCAAGTGAGTGTAAAGCGGCATAAACACAGCCGTGAAAAGCAGCTAAAACCCATTTTAAAAATAAATTACTTTTAAAAACCCGTAAAACAAAGACAGTGTAAGAGAGAGTAATTCTTACAAAATTCGTTCAGGGGCTGTGATGCAACCTGGATTGACCATATCTAGACGCACAGCTGGATGAGACATAAGGGTGGACACTCTTGGGGCTGAGAGGTTTGGTGAGGTTGGGTGAGCAAACGCTGACCCTTTAAAGTAATACTGCGTGGTACCCATCCCATGGGTCCCAAATCTCCAGGTTCAAGGGCATCTTCCTACATCGAAAACATGCATGAGTAACCCAGATCATGGTACACCGTCTGATCGGGAAAGGGTTCTGAAACGCACCTCATTTCTCATCTCCTTGTGCTCGGGTTCGCCATTCCAGCTTCTTAACTAGTAATCTCCCTACATGGAGAAACAGCACCTTTAAGCTCCTGTTCCATACAGGTTGCAATTTGTCCTGAGGATGAACGGGAAGAGGGGCAACCAATGAGAGACTAGATCTAGGTGTTGGGACAGGCACAGGTCACTCTATTTTCCCATCAGGAAGAAGAAATAACCACAGGCTCAGCCTGCCGCCCGGAACCAGAATAGGGCCTGAGGCAATCCCGCACTTCTGCGGCCAGCTCCCAAAAAAGCCAGTTGAAAAATGGAGCATATGGGCAGTGCAATTCACAAACCTGCAGAGTTATAAATGATAACTCTCGTCCACAAATATATTGAGGGAAGGCAACGAAGAGGATTTGAAAGCAAGGCAGAACTGCAGGAAACACATTTCAGGAGGTAGATTCGAATCGCCTTTAAAGCACATGAAAAGCGGCAAAACGTCGACAATGATGCCCTTGGCCAAAAAGTGCGTATGCGTTTTTTCCTGAATATATTCAGGAAAAAACGCATACGCCCTTTTTGACCAACCAAGCAACCTGGAAAGGCAAATCAGCGCTACAAAGAAGTCTCGCTTCCAATCCGTCAAAAGGGCCATGCTGAAAAAAGTGTCAAAACCACAAATGCAGGACAGGCCAAGGAGAAATGGGAGCCTTGCCACGCTGATGGGCGGTATGAAAATTGCCAACAGCCACTCTGGAGAAGTGTACGGTGTGTCCTGAAACATCGAAAAAACACAGCTTAGGGAGCATAGGGCACTTCCACTCATGGGCGTATAAATTGGGAAAACTAAAAATCAGCAAGACACAGGCACCCCAAAGTTTAGGGCTGCTCAGTTGACAAAAACCTCCACTTCATGACACCTTAAATATCCCAGGAAAGAGAAAAATGGATAAAGAAGTTGTGGTCCTTATGTACAATGGAATATCACTCAGACATGAAATCAATGTCATAAGGCTAGTAGCAGCATGATGAGTGGATTTAGGTACGACGACTCTAAGTGAAATAAGTCACAAAGAAAAAGACACTTATCGTAAGCTATCACTTATAGAGGGAATGTAAAAACCGCTACACTTGAACTGAATTACAAAAGAGAACAGAGTCACACGTTTAGAAAACACACTATGGCTGCTTAACGGGAAAGGTGAGGTGGGGTGATGCATAAAACAAGGGTTTCAAATTAGCACAGATACCGTTCCATACACACAATATGTAATAGACAAGACCTACTCCTTGCTCAGTGAACTGGACTCAACACCCCCTATTCACCGCACAAGTATATATCTGACTAGTAAGAATCTTAAAACCTATGTATTCATATTTCTCTGGAAGTGTGTCAAGTGGGTGTAAAGCCGCATAAACACAGCCGTGAAAAGCAGCTAAACCCCATTATAAAAATAAATTACTTGTAAAAACCCGTAAAACAAAGACAGTGAAAGAGAGAGAAGTTCTTAAACAATTCGTTCATAGGCTGTGATGCAAACTGGATTGACCAATTCTAGACCAACAGGTGGATGAGACCTAAGGGTGGACACTCTTGGGGCTGACAGGTTTGGTGAGGTTGGGTGAGCAAACGCAGACCCTTTAAAGTAATACTGCGTGGTACCCATCCCATGGGTCCCAAATCTCCAGGTTCAAGGGCATCTTCCTACATCGAAAACTTGCATGAGGAACCCAGATGATGGTACACCGTGTGATTTTGAAAGGTTTCTAAAACGCACGTCATTTCTCACCTCCTTGTGCTCGGGTTCTCCATTCCAGCTACTTTACTAGAAATCTCCCTACTTGGAGAATCAGCACCTTTAACCTCCTGTTCCATACAGGTTGCAATTTGTCCTAAAGATGAATGGGAAGAGGGGCAACCAATGAGAGACTAGATCTAGGTGTTGGGACAGGCACAGGACACTCTATTTTCCCATCAGGAAGAAGAATTAACCACAGGCTCAGCCTACCACCGGTAACCAGAATAGGGCCTGAGGCAATCCCGCGCTTCTGCGGCCAGCTCCCAAAAAAGCCAGTTGAAAAATGGAGCACATGGGCACTGCAATTCACAAACCTGCAGAGTTATAAATGATAACTCTCGTCCACAAATATATTGAGGGAAGGCAACGAAGAGGATTTGAAAGCAAGGCAGAATTGCAGGAAACTGGTTTCAGGAGGTAGATTCGAATCGCCTTTAAAGCACATGAAAAGCGGCAAAACTTCGACAATGATGCCCTTGGCCAAACAGGGCGTATGCGTTTTTTCCTGAATATATTCAGGAAAAAACGCATACGCCCTGTTTGGCCAACCAAGCAACCTGGAAAGGCTAATCAGCGCTACAAAGAAGTCTCGCTTCCCATTGGTCAAAAGGGCCATGCTGAAAAAAGTGTCAAAACCACAGAAGCAGGACAGGCCATGGAGAAATGTGAGCCTTGCTACACTGATGGGCGGGATGTAAATTGCCAGCAACCGCTCTGGAGAAGTGTACGGTGTGGCGTGAAACATCAAAAAAACACAGCTTAGGGAACATAGGGCACTTCCACTCATGGGCGTATAAATTGGGAAAATTAAAAATCAGCAAGACACAGGCACCCCAAAGTTTAGGGCTGCTCTGTTGACAAAAACCTCCACTTCATGACACCTTATATATCCCAGGAAAGAGAAAAATGGATAAAGAAGTTGTGGTCCTTATGTACAATGGAATATCACTCAGCCATGAAATCAATGTCATAAGGCTAGTAGCAGCATGATGAGTGGATTTAGGTACGACGACTCTAAGTGAAATAAGTCACACAGAAAAAGACACTTATCATAATCTATCACGTATAGAGGGAATGTAAAAACTGCTACACTTGAACTGAATTACAAAAGAGAACAGAGTCACACGTTTAGAAAACACACTATGGCTGCTTAACGGGAAAGATGAGGTGGGGTGATGCATAAAACAAGGGTTTCAAATTAGATCAGATACCGTTCCATACACACAATATGTAATAGACAAGACCTACTCCTTGCTCAGTGAACTGGACTCAACACCCCCTATTCACCGCACAAGTATATATCTGACTAGTAAGAATCTTAAAACCTATGTATTCATATTTCTCTGGAAGTGTGTCAAGTGGGTGTAAAGCCGCATAAACACAGCCGTGAAAAGCAGCTAAACCCCATTATAAAAATAAATTACTTGTAAAAACCCGTAAAACAAAGACAGTGAAAGAGAGAGAAGTTCTTACACAATTCGTTCATAGGCTGTGATGCAAACTGGATTGACCAATTCTAGACCAACAGGTGGATGAGACCTAAGGGTGGACACTCTTGGGGCTGACAGGTTTGGTGAGGTTGGGTGAGCAAACGCAGACCCTTTAAAGTAATACTGCGTGGTACCCATCCCATGGGTTCCAAATCTCCAGGTTCAAGGGCATCTTCCTACATCGAAAACTTGCATGAGGAACCCAGAAGATGGTACACCGTGTGATTTTGAAAGGTTTCTAAAACGCACCTCATTTCTCACCTCCTTGTGCTCGGGTTCGCCATTCCAGCTACTTTACTAGCAATCTCCCTACTTGGAGAATCAGCACCTTTAACCTCCTGTTCCATACAGGTTGCAATTTGTCCTAAGGATGAATGGGAAGAGGGGCAACCAATGAGAGACTAGATCTAGGTGTTGGGACAGGCACAGGTCACTCTATTTTCCCATCAGGAAGAAGCATTAACCACAGGCTCAGCCTACCACCGGTAACCAGAATAGGGCCTGATGCAATCCCGCGCTTCTGCGGCCAGCTCCCAAAAAAGCCAGTTGAAAAATGGAGCACATGGGCACTGCAATTCACAAACCTGCAGAGTTATAAATGATAACTCTCGTCCACAAATATATTGAGGGAAGGCAACGAAGAGGATTTGAAAGCAAGGCAGAATTGCAGGAAACTGGTTTCAGGAGGTAGATTCGAATCGCCTTTAAAGCACATGAAAAGCGGCAAAACTTCGACAATGATGCCCTTGGCCAAACAGGGCGTATGCGTTTTTTCCTGAATATATTCAGGAAAAAACGCATACGCCCTGTTTGGCCAACCAAGCAACCTGGAAAGGCTAATCAGCGCTACAAAGAAGTCTCGCTTCCCATTGGTCAAAAGGGCCATGCTGAAAAAAGTGTCAAAACCACAGAAGCAGGACAGGACATGGAGAAATGTGAGCCTTGCTACACTGATGGGCGGGATGTAAATTGCCAGCAACCGCTCTGGAGAAGTGTACGGTGTGGCGTGAAACATCAAAAAAACACAGCTTAGGGAACATAGGGCACTTCCACTCATGGGCGTATAAATTGGGAAAATTAAAAATCAGCAAGACACAGGCACCCCAAAGTTTAGGGCTGCTCTGTTGACAAGAACCTCCACTTCATGACACCTTATATATCCCAGGAAAGAGAAAAATGGATAAAGAAGTTGTGGTCCTTATGTACAATGGAATATCACTCAGCCATGAAATCAATGTCATAAGGCTAGTAGCAGCATGATGAGTGGATTTAGGTACGACGACTCTAAGTGAAATAAGTCACACAGAAAAAGACACTTATCATAATCTATCACGTATAGAGGGAATGTAAAAACTGCTACACTTGAACTGAATTACAAAAGAGAACAGAGTCACACGTTTAGAAAACACACTATGGCTGCTTAACGGGAAAGATGAGGTGGTGTGATGCATAAAACAAGGGTTTCAAATTAGATCAGATACCGTTCCATACACCCAATATGTAATAGACAAGACCTACTCCTTGCTCAGTGAACTGGACTCAACACCCCCTATTCACCTCACAAGTATATATCTGACTAGTGAGAATCTTAAAACCTATGTATTGATATCTCTCTGGAAGAGTGTCAAGTGGGTGTAAAGCCGCATAAACACAACCGTGAAAAGCAGCTAAACCCCATTATAAAAATAAATTACTTGTAGAAAACCGTAAAACAAAGACAGTGAAAGAGAGAGAAATTCTTACACAATTAGTTCAGGGGCTGTGATGCAACCTGGATTGAAAATATCTAGACCCACAGTTGGATGAGACCTAAGGGTGGACACTCTTGGGGCTGACAGGTTTGGTGAGGTTGGGTGAGCAAACACAGACCCTTTAAGGTAATACTGCGTGGTACCCATCCCATGGGTCCCAAATCTCCAGTTTTAAGGGCATCTTCCTGCATTGAAAACATGCATGAGAAACCCAGAAGATGGTACACCATGTGATCGGGAAAATTTTCTAAAACGCACCTCATTTCTCATCTCCTTGTGCTCGGGTTCGCCATTCCAGCTACTTTACTAGCAATCTCCCTACTTGGAGAATCAACACCTTTAACCTCCTGTTCTGTACAGGTTGCAATTTGTCCTGAGGATGAACGGGAAGAGGGGCAACCAATGAGAGACTAGATGTAGGTGTTGGGACAGGCACAGGTCACTCTATTTTCCCATCAGGAAGAAGAATTAAGCACAGGCTCAGCCTGCCGCTGGGAACCAGAATAGTGCCTGAGGCAATCCCGCGCTTCTGCGGCCAGCTCCGAAAAAAGCCAGTTGAAAAATTGAGCACATGGGCACTGCAATTCACAAACCTGCAGAGTTATAAATGATAACTCTCGTCCACAAATATATTGAGGGAAGGCAACGAAGAGGATTTGAAAGCAAGGCAGAATTGCAGGAAACAGGTTTCAGGAGGTAGATTCGAATCGCCTTTAAAGCACATGAAAAGCGGCAAAACGTCGACAATGATGCCCTTGGCCAAAAAGGGCGTATGCGTTTTTTCCTGAATGTATTCAGGAAAAAACGCATACGCCCTTTTTGGCCAACCAAGCAACCTGGAAAGGCAAATCAGCGCTACAAAGACGTCTCGCTTCCCATCGGTCAAAAGGGTCATGCTGCAAAAAGTGTCAAAACCACAAATGCAGGACAGGCCATGGAGAAATGGCAGCCTTGCTACGCTGATGGGCGGGATGTAAATTGCCAACAGACACTCTGGAGAAGTGTACGGTGTGTCCTGAAACATCTAAAACACACAGCTTAGGGAGAATAGGGCACGTCCACTCATGGGCGTAGAAATTGGGAAAACTAAAAATCAGCAAGACACAGGCACCCCAAAGTTTAGGGCTGCTCTGTTGACAAGAACCTCCACTTCATGACACCTTAAATATCCCAGGAAAGAGAAAAATGGATAAAGAAGTCGTGGTCCTTATGTACAATGCAATATCACTCAGACATGAAATCAATGTCATAATGCTAGTAGAAGCAAGATGAGTGGACTTATGTACGACGATTCTAAGTGAAATAAGTCACACAGAAAAAGACACTTATCATAAGCTATCACTTATAGAGGGAATGTAAAAACCGCTACACTTGAACTGAATTACAAAACAGAACAGAGTCACACGTTTAGAAAACACACTATGGCTGCTTAACGGGAAAGGTGAGGTGGGGTGATGCATAAAAAAAGGGTTTCAAATTAGCTCTGATACCGTTCCATACACCCAATATGTTATAGACAAGACCTACTCCTTGCTAAGTGAACTGGACTCAACACCCCCTATTCACTGCACAAGAATATATCTGACTAGTGAGAATCTTATAACTTATGTATTGATATCTCTCTGGAAGTGAGTCAAGTGGGTGTAAAGCCGCATAAACACAGCCGTGAAAAGCAGCTAAACCCCATTATAAAAATAAATTAGTTTTAAAAACCCATGAAACAAAGACAGTATAAGAGAGAGAAGTTCTTACAAAATTCATTCAGGGGCTGTGACTCAACCCGGATTGACCATATCTAGACCCACAGCTGGATGAGACATAAGGGTGGACACTCTTGGGGCTGAGAGGTTTGGTGAGGTTGGGTGAGCCAACGCAGACCCTTTAAAGTAATACTGCGTGGTACCCATCCCATGGGTCCCAAATCTCCAAGTTCAAGGGCATCTTCCTACATCGAAAACATGCATGAGAAACCCAGAAGATGGTACACCGTGTGATTTTGAAAGGTTTCTAAAACGCACCTCATTTCTCAACACCGTGTGCTTGGGTTCGCCATTCCAGCTTCTTTACTAGCAATCTCCCTACTTGGAGAATCAGCACCTTTAACCTCCTGTTCCATACAGGTTGCAGTTTGTCCTAAGGATGAATGGGAAGAGGGGCAACCAATGAGAGACTAGATCTAGGTTTTGGGACAGGCACAGGTCACTCTATTTTCCCATCAGGAAGAAGAATTAACCACAGGCTCAGCCTGCCGCCCAGAACCAGAATAGGGCCTGAGGCAATCACGCGCTTCTGCGGCCAGCTCCCAAAAAAACCAGTTGAAAAATGGAGCACATGGGCACTGCAATTCACAAACCTGCAGAGTTATAAATGATAACTCTCGTCCACAAATATATTGAGGGAAGGCAACGAAGAGGATTTGAAAGCAAGGCAGAATTGCAGGAAACAGGTTTCAGGAGGTAGATTCGAATCGCCTTTAAAACACATGAAAAGCGGCAAAACGTCGACAATGATGCCCTTGGCCAAAAAGGGCGTATGCGTTTTTTCCTGAATATATTCAGGAAAAAACGCATACGCCCTTTTTGGCCAACCAAGCAACCTGGAAAGGCAAATCAGCGCTACAAAGAAGTCTCGCTTCCCATCGGTCAAAAGGGCCATGCTGCAAAAAGTGTCAAAACCAGAAATGCAGGACAGGCCATGGAGAAATGGCAGCCTTGCTACGCTGATGGGTGGGATGTAAATTGCGAACAGCCACTCTGGAGAAGAGTACGGTGTGTCCTGAAACATCGAAAAAACACAGCTTAGGGAGCATAGAGCACGTCCACTCATGGGCGTATAAATTGGGAAAACTAAAAATCAGCAAGACACAGGCACCCCAAAGTTTAGGGCTGCTCTGTTGACAAGAACCTCCACTTCATGACACCTTAAATATCCCAGGAAAGAGAAAAATGGATAAAGAAGTTGTGGTCCTTATGTACAATGGAATATCACTCAGACATGAAATCAATGTCATAAGGCTAGGAGAAGCAAGATGATTGGATTTAGGTACGACGATTCTAAGTGAAATAAGTCACACAGAAAAAGACACTTATCATAAGCTATCACTTATAGAGGGAATGTAAAAACCGCTACACTTGAACTGAATTACAAAACAGAACAGAGTCACACGTTTAGAAAACACACTATGGCTGCTTAACGGGAAAGGTGAGGTGAGGTGATGCATAAAACAAGGGTTTCAAATTCGCTCAGATACCGTTCCATACACCCAATATGTAATAGACAAGACCTACTCCTTGCTCAGTGAACTGGACTCAACACCCCCTATTCACCGCACAAGAATATATGTGACTAGTAAGAATCTTAAAACCTATGTATTGATATCTGTCTGGAAGTGAGTCAAGTGGGTGTAAAGCCGCATAAACACAGCCGTTAAAAGCAGATAAACCCCATTATAAAAATAAATTACTTTTAAAAACCCGTAAAACAAAGACAGTGAAACAGAGAGGAATTCTTCCAAAATTCGGTCTGGGGCTGGGATGCAACCTGGATTGACCATATCTAGACATACAGCTGGATGAGACATAAGGGTGGACACTCTTGGGGCTGAGAGTTTGGGTGAGGTTGGGTGAGCAAACGCAGAACCTTTAAAGTAATACTGCGTGGTACGCATCCCATGGGTCCCAAATCTCCAGGTTCAAGGGCATCTTCCTACATCGAAAACATACATGAGTAACCCAGAAGATGGTACACCGTGTGATTTTGAAAGGTTTCTAAAACGCACCTCATTTCTCATCTCCTTGTGCTCGGGTTCGCCATTCCAGGTACTTTACTAGCAATCTCCCTACTTGGAGAATCAGCACCTTTAACCTCCTGTTCCCTACAGGTTGCAATTTGTCCTGAGGATGAACGGGAAGAGGGCCAACCAATGAGAGACTAGATCTAGGTGTTGGGACAGGCACAGGTCACTCTATTTTCCCATCAGGAAGAAGAATTAACCACAGGCTCAGGCTGCCGCCCAGAAGCAGAATAGGGCCTGAGGCAATCCCACGCACTTAGGGCCAGCTCCCAAAAAAGCGAGTTGAAAAATGGAGCCCAGGGACACTGCCATTCACAAACCCGCAGAGTTATAAATGATAACTCTCGTCCACAAATATATTGAGGGAAGGCAACGAAGAGGATTTGAAAGCAAGGCAGAATTGCAGGAAACAGGTTTCGGGAGGTAGATTCGAATCGCCTTTAAAGCACATGAAAAGTCGCAAAACGTCCACAATGATGCCCTTGGCCAAAAAGGGCGTATGCGTTTTTTCCTGAATATATTCAGGAAAAAACGCATACGCCCTTTTTGGCCAACCAAGCAACCTGGAAAGGCAAATCAGCGCTACAAAGTAGTCTCGCTTCCCATCGGTCAAAAGGGCCATGCTGCAAAAAGTGTCAAAACCAGAAATGCAGGACAGGCCATGGAGAAATGGCAGCCTTGCTATGCTGATGGGCGGGATGTAAATTGCCAACAGCCACTCTGGAGAAGAGTACGGTGTGTCCTGAAACATCGAGAAAACACAGCTTAGGGAGCATAGGGCACGTCCACTCATGGGCGTATAAATTGGGAAAACTAAAAATCAGCAAGACACAGGCACCCCAAAGTTTAGGGCTGCTCTGTTGACAAGAACCTCCACTTCATGACACCTTAAATATCCCAGGAAAGAGAAAAATGGATAAAGAAGTTGTGGTCCTTATGTACAATGGAATATCACTCAGACATGAAATCAATGTCATAAGTATAGAAAAAGCAAGATGAGTGGACTTAGGTACGATGATTCTAAGTGAAATAAGTCACACAGAAAAAGACACTTATCATAAGGTATCACTTATAGAGGGAATGTAAAAACCGCTACACTTGAACTGAATTACAAAACAGAACAGAGTCACACGTTTAGAAAACACACTATGGCTGCTTAACGGGAAAGGTGAGGTGGGGTGATGCATAAAACAAGGGTTTCAAATTGGCTCAGATACCGTTCCATACACCCAATATGTAATAGATAAGACCTACTCCTTGCTCATTGAACTGGACTCAACACCCCCTATTCACCGCACAAGAATATATGTGACTAGTAAGAATCTTAAAACTTATGTATTGATATCTGTCTGGAAGAGAGTCAGGTGGGTGTAAAGCCGCATAAACACAGCCGTGAAAAGCAGCTAAACCCCATTATAAAAATAAATTACTTTTAAAAACCCGTAAAACAAAGACAGTGAAAGAGAGAGAAATTCTTACAAAATTCGTTCAGGGGCTGTGATGCAACCTGGATTGACCATATCTAGACGCACAGCTGGATGAGACATAAGGGTGGACACACTTGGGGCTGAGAGGTTGGGTGAGGTTGGGTGAGCAAACACAGACCCTTTAAAGTAATACTGCCTGGTACACTTCCCATGGGTCCCAAATCTCCAGGTTGAAGGGCATATTCCTATATCGAAAACATGCATGAGAAACCCAGAAGGTGGTACACTGTGTGATTTTGAAAGGTTTCTAAAACGCACCTCATTTCTCATTTCCTTGTGTTCGGGTTCGCCATTCCAGCTACTTTACTAGAAATCTCAGTACTTGGAGAATCAGCACCTTTAACCTCCTGTTCCGTACAGGTTGCAATTTGTCCTGAGGATGAAAGGGAAGAGGGGCAACCAATGAGAGACTAGATCTAGGTGTTGGGACAGGCACAGGTCACTCTATTTTCCCATCAGGAAGAAGAATTAACCACAGGCTCAGCCTGCCCCCCGGAACCTGAATAGGGTCTGAGGCAATCCCGTGCTTTTGCGGACAGCTCCCAAAAAAGACAGTTGAAAAATGGAGCTCAGGGGCACTGCCATTCACAAACCCGCAGAGTTATAAATGATAACTCTCTTCCACAAATATATTGAGGGAAGGCAACGAAGAGGATTTGAAAGCAAGGCAGAATTGCAGGAAACATGTTTCAGGAGGTAGATTCGAATCGCCTTTAAACATATGTAAAGTGGTAAAACTTCGACAATGATGCCCTTGGCCAAAAAGGGCGTATGCGTTTTTTCCTGAATATATTCAGGAAAAAACGCATACGCCCTTTTTGGCCAACCAAGCAACCTGGAAAGGCAAATCAGCGCTACAAAGAAGTCTCGCTTCCCATCGGTCAAAAGGGCCATGCTGCAAAAAGTGTCAAAACCAGAAATGCAGGACAGGCCATGGAGAAATGGCAGCCTTGCTATGCTGATGGGTGGGATGTAAATTGCCAACAGCCACTCTGGAGAAGTGTACTGTGTGTCCTGAAACATCGAAAAAACACAGCTTAGGGAGCATAGGGCACGTCCACTCATGGGCGTATAAATTGGGAAAACTAAAAATCAGCAAGACACAGGCACCCCAAAGTTTAGGGCTGCTCTGTTGACAAGAACCTCCACTTCATGACACCTTAAATATCCCAGGAAAGAGAAAAATGGATAAAGAAGTTGTGGTCCTTATGTACAATGGAATATCACTCAGACATGAAATCAATGTCATAAGGCTAGGAGAAGCAAGATGATTGGATTTAGGTACGACGATTCTAAGTGAAATAAGTCACACAGAAAAAGACACTTATCATAAGCTATCACTTATAGAGGGAATGTAAAAACCGCTACACTTGAACTGAATTACAAAACAGAACAGAGTCACACGTTTAGAAAACACACTATGGCTGCTTAACGGGAAAGGTGAGGTGAGGTGATGCATAAAACAAGGGTTTCAAATTCGCTCAGATACCGTTCCATACACCCAATATGTAATAGACAAGACCTACTCCTTGCTCAGTGAACTGGACTCAACACCCCCTATTCACCGCACAAGAATATATGTGACTAGTAAGAATCTTAAAACCTATGTATCGATATCTGTCTGGAAGTGAGTCAAGTGGGTGTAAAGCCGCATAAACACAGCCGTTAAAAGCAGATAAACCCCATTATAAAAATAAATTACTTTTAAAACCCCGTAAAACAAAGACAGTGAAACAGAGAGAAATTCTTCCAAAATTCGGTCTGGGGCTGGGATGCAACCTGGATTGACCATATCTAGACATACAGCTGGATAAGACATAAGGGTGGACAGTCTTGGGGCTGAGAGTTTGGGTGAGGTTGGGTGAGCAAACGCAGAACCTTTAAAGTAATACTGCGTGGTACGCATCCCATGGGTCCCAAATCTCCAGGTTCAAGGACATCTTCCTACATCGAAAACATACATGAGTAACCCAGAAGATGGTACACCGTGTGATTTTGAAAGGTTTCTAAAACACACCTCATTTCTCATCTCCTTGTGCTCGGGTTCGCCATTCCAGGTACTTTACTAGCAATCTCCCTACTTGGAGAATCAGCACCTTTAACCTCCTGTTCCCTACAGGTTGCAATTTGTCCTGAGGATGAACGGGAAGAGGGCCAACCAATGAGAGACTAGATCTAGGTGTTGGGACAGGCACAGGTCACTCTATTTTCCCATCAGGAAGAAGAATTAACCACAGGCTCAGCCTGCCGCCCAGAAGCAGAATAGGGCCTGAGGCAATCCCACGCTCTTAGGGCCAGCTCCCAAAAAAGCGAGTTGAAAAATGGAGCCCAGGGACACTGCCATTCACAAACCCGCAGAGTTATAAATGATAACTCTCGTCCACAAATATATTGAGGGAAGGCAACGAAGAGGATTTGAAAGCAAGGCAGAATTGCAGGAAACAGGTTTCGGGAGGTAGATTCGAATCACCTTTAAAGCACATGAAAAGTCGCAAAACGTCGACAATGATGCCCTTGGCCAAAAAGGGCGTATGCGTTTTTTCCTGAATATATTCAGGAAAAAACGCATACGCCCTTTTTGGCCAACCAAGCAACCTGAAAATGCAAATCAGCGCTACAAAGAAGTCTCGCTTCCCATCGGTCAAAAGGGCCATGCTGCAAAAAGTGTCAAAACCAGAAATGCAGGACAGGCCATGGAGAAATGGCAGCCTTGCTACGCTGATGAGCGGGATGTAAATTGCCAACAGCCACTCTGGAGAAGTGTACGGTGTGTCCTGAAACATCGAAAAAACACAGCTTAGGGAGCGTACGGCACGTCCACTCATGGGCGTATAAATTGGGAAAAAGAAAAATCAGCAAGACACAGGCACCCCAAAGTTTAGGGCTGCTCTGTTGACAAGAACCTCCACTTCATGACACCTTAAATATCCCAGGAAAGAGAAAAATGGATAAAGAAGTTGTGGTCCTTATGTACAAAGGAATATCACTCAGACATGAAATCAATGTCATAAGGCTAGTAGCAGCATGATGAGTGGATTTAGGTACGACGACTCTAAGTGAAATAAGTCACACAGAAAAAGACACTTATCATAAGCTATCACTTATAGAGGGAATGTAAAAACCGCTACACTTGAACTGAATTACAAAACAGAACAGAGTCACACGTTTAGAAAACACACTATGGCTGCTTAACGGGAAAGGTGAGGTGGGGTGATGCATAAAACAAGGGTTTCAAATTCGCTCAGATACCGATCCATACACCCAATATGTAATAGACAAGACCTACTCCTTGCTCAGTGAACTGGACTCAACACCCCCTATTCACCGCACAAGAATATATGTGACTAGTAAGAATCTTAAAACCTATGTATTGATATCTGTCTGGAAGTGAGTCAAGTGGGTGTAAAGCGGCATAAACACAGCAGTGAAAAGTAGCGAATCCCCATTTTAAATTAAATAACTTTTAAAAACCCAAAAAAATAAGACAGTGATAGAGAGAGGAAATTTTACATAATTTGTTCCTGGGCTGTGATGCAACCTTGTTTGATCATATCTAGACCCACAGCTGGATGAGAAATAAAGCTGGACACTCTTGCAGCTGAAGGACTCTTTCCCTAGTTACCAGATTGGGGAACGTAAATAGGCTGCCGCTCTCTGGCCGTTACCTGCAAAAGCAGCTTTAAAATCTGTGTTAATGTTCACTTCATATGAACAAGTACTTCAGGGCTGTAAATGAAACCTGCCCTCAAAATGTCTTGAGGGAGGTAGTGGCCAAAACTTTTCAAAATGTGACACTTACTTTAAGAAAACAATGTGAAGAACTAAGCTGTAATCACAGTTTGATAAATAAAAAGAGCATGCTTTAAAGATCAATTTCAACAGATTATGGGACACATGCAAATTCAGCCACACAGAGGTATCAGCTCGCACCTGTTAGAATAACCAGCAGCAAGCAAACTACAAACAATAAATATTGAAGGTGTTTTGGAGAAATGCATACCCTCAATTTTAAGTGGGACATAACCTGGAAAGAGCCACTAATGAGAACTGAATGGTGGTGCCTTTAAAACGTACACACTGAGCTACCATATGATACAGCAAGCCCACTCCTTGGCCTATAACATAAGGAGATAGAACTGGAAAGACACAGGCAAGCAAATGTGCATTGCAGCAGTATTACAATAACCAAGACATGGAGGCAACCAAAAAGTCCATCAAGAGGTGCGTGGCCAAAGAATAACTGGTACACGTACAGATGGAATATGAGCCAGGGAAAAAAACAAAACAATGCCATTTGCAGCACTGTGTATGATTCTTGAGTTAATCAGGCAAATTGTACTAAGTCAGAAAGCAAAAGACACATATCCTATAATATCACTTATAGGTCTTAGCTAAAAATTGATACCAATGAAGATATTTCCACAGAGAAATGCAATCACAGATTCATTAAACAAACTTAGGGTTCACCAAATGGAAAGGTGTGAGGATTGGATACATTAGGATATTGGGGTTAAGATAGATATAGAAACACATGTGAAATATGTAATCACCAAAGACCTAAGTAATACCAAGACAAGACTACTCAACATGGTGTCATAACCTACATGGGAAAATGATCCAAAGAAGAATAGATATATGTATATGTTTAAAAGAACCACATCTTGCACACCTAGAAGAAACAAAACATTTTAATCAAATTTGCTCTGACAAAAAATAAAAATTAAATTAAAAAAAGAACAAGAAGTAATGAGACATAAACTTAAGGGGCTTTTTGCTGGCACATTGCATTCTAATTTACAACCAGAACATGACTTCCATTAAGGCTCTGTCATCACTAATAAAGCAGCTTTATAAGCAATGTTGAAGGTAGCTTAAAAGAAGTCTCACTAATTATTGATAGTAACAAGGAAACAAAGAAAAGTAAAAATCTCACTGCAAAAAGTATACATAGGGTAAGGATAGTAGATCAAACACTGATTAAACTTCTGTAAAGAATAAAAGACAACAGTAGTATGTTTTGTTAAAAAAGAGAGGGCCCAAATAAATCTGAAATGAAAGAGATGATGTTACAACAGACACCACAGAAATACAAAGTATCCTAAGATACACACAGGGTAACTCAGGGCTCAGACTGGACAGAGCCCACTCTCCAGTCCCCTGTACATGACTTACAGGAGCCTCAGGAACTGAGGAGGAGGTCCCTGAGGAGAGGCTCAAGATAGAATATGGTAGGCATTAACATGACTGCATTCATCTTAAACATGCCTGAACTACATTCACACGAGATGATTTTGTCCTGTATGTACATCGGCACCTCTAGCCGGAACTGCAGATCTTTGGCTTCAACACCTCTACTGACAACATTAGCTTCACCTGCTGTGGACCGTCTCCTATAGGATTTCTAGAATCACAAAACATCGAAGCTTCACAGGACCCAGAGTCTGTGCGACTCCACACAGAGTCTCAGAGTCTCAACTCCACTCAGATACTCCACTCTTGGAGGGCACACACAAAGTAGTGTGCACATCAGAACCCAGGGGAAGGAGCAGTGACCCCGTAGGAGAATGACCAGAACTACCTGCTAATTTTAGAGGGTCTCCTGCAGAGGCAGCTGGTGGCTGTGGCTGTGGCTCACCGTGAGGACAACAACACTGGCAGCAGAAGTTCTGGGAAATACTCCTTGGTGTGAGCCCTCCCAGAGTCCGCCATTAGCCCCACCAAGAGCAAGGTAGGCTCCAGTGCTGGGTCGCCTCAGGCCAAACAACCAACAGGGAGGGAACCCAGCCCCATGCATCAGCAGACAAGCAGATTCAACTTTTTATTAAAGTTTTATTTAATCCGTAGACAAGCGGATTAAAGCTCTGCCCACCAAAGCAACACCCAGCTCTACCCACCACCAGTCCCTCCCATCAGGAAGCTTGCACAAGCCTCTAAGATAGACTCATCCACCAGAGAGCAGACAGCAGAAGCAAGAAGAACTACAATTCTGCAGCCTGTGGAAGGAAAACCACATTCACAGAAAGATAGACAAAATGAAAAGGCAGAGGACTTTATACCAGATCAAGGAACAAGATAAAACCCCAGAAAAAAAACGGAATGAGGTGGAGATAGGGAACCTTCCAGAAAAAGAATTCAGAATAATGATAGTGAAGTTGAGCCAAGACCTTAGAAAAAGAAAGGAGGCAAAGATCGAGAAGACACAAGAAATGCTTAACAAAGACCTAGAAGAATTAAGGAACAAACACCTAGAAGAGTTAAAGAACAAACAAACAGAGGTGAACAATGTAATAACTGAAATGAAAAATACACTAGAAGGAATCAGTAGCAGAATAACTGTGGCAGAAGAACGGATAAGTGGCCTGGAAGACAGAAAGGTGGAAATCACTGCCATGGAACAGAATAAAGAAAAAGAATGAAAATAAATGAAGACACCCCAAGAGTCCTCTGGGACAACATTAAACGCAACAACATTCGCATTATAGGGGTCCCAGAAGGAGAAGAGAGAGAGAAAGGACCCGAGAATATATTTGAAGAGATTATGGTCAAAAACTTCCCTAGCATGGGAAAAGAAATAGCCACCCAAGTCCAGAAGCACAGAGTGTCCCAGGCAGGAGAAACCAAAGGAGAAAAATGACAAGACACATAGTAATCAAATTGACAAAAATTAACGACAAAGAAAAATTATTGAAAGCAGCAAGGGAAAAATGACAAATAACATACAAGGGAAATCCCATAAGGATAACAGCTGATTTCTCAGCAGAAAATCTACAAGCCAGAAGGAAGTGGCATGATAAATTTAAAGTGATGAAAGGGAAGA